>NC_051179.1:8682887-8894027 GCF_013339695.2 Rhipicephalus sanguineus | reverse complement strand
TGAAACGGGCTGGATAGTGACGTACAGAAAAAGGAGATGTAGAGGGGGGCTGAAATAGCTCTCATTAGGAAGCGGGGGAGGTCCAAAGGGATTGGGCTCTCTTTGGGATGCCCCAGTGGTAGATCGACGTTATCGTCGGCTGTCGACTGCAAACATCGCCGGCGTTTCTTGCTGTCCTTTATTTTTCATTTTCGTAGTCGACTAGCAGATGTTCATACACGTTTGTTGCATCTGTTTATTGTTTGACCACGAGTGACATTTTCGGCATTGATAATTCATATTGTGATACGGCAAACATTTGCGCATACATAGGCAGGGTTTTGTGTACATAAAATCAGTATGTCAGTGCGTGACACTGTCGAGTATTTCTTCGTGTCCTGTTTTATCTGTGCTGGTGCAATTCCAAGGTGCAATAAAAATGTGTACGCACGTGATACATGGTACTTGTTATGTACTCATATTAACTATGTATAAATATTTTTTTTTTATTGGGTATACGAGTCCAACTGCAGTTTTGGTAACCTTGTACGATCTACGTCTGTAAATAAAAATTTTTTAAGCGTACGGTGCGGATGCATTTATTACGAAGCCGTGTGATTCCGCCCATTATTGATTCGCGAAAAAAAAAAGAGCATTAGGTGGGTTAGTTACACAGACCAGCTAGATCATATATACACGAAAAATTTTTTTAAATGAGGCGTTGTTTATATTCGGCATAGTGGGGCTCGAAAGGCGGGAGTGAAGTCGCTATGATAGCTACAGTGGCGAAAGTGCATTGAAAATCGTATCGATCAGCACGACAGAAAAAAAGAAAAGAAAAACGAACGCCCCCAACTGCACACCCTTGTTGCAGCGGCTGTGTGGAGGAGCATTCATTTATGCAATAGCCGCTTAAAACATCGCTCGCCCTCCGTAAATCAGTCACAACAACAGTAACTTATTTCACAACACACAGAAAACTTGCATCAAAAGAACTTCCGTGAGTTGCGCACCGTAAGATTGACTTTTCTTGCGCGCAAAACAACAACGCGCGCTATCCGCGCCCTGCAGCCCGCCGGAAAGTTTCAGGTGACGCTGTGAGTCGCGCCGCCTGTCGGCGGCGACATGAAGTGCGTCACGCTCCGCCGCTCAGTGAGCGCACTATAAACTTCTAGAACACTGTAATTGTCGACTACGAGCGCGCCTGCATGTTTCAGGCAGGCGACGACGTTTGCGGCGGCCGCTCTTCGCCAAGAACGGCATTTTTTTTTCTTTTTGCGAGTATAAGTGCCCCGTGTTGACTCATGTGTACTTGTGTTTCACTTTTTTGTCGAAAAGTCGGTCTGTCGGCGACTCTCGTCGGCATTCAACCACCCTATCGTCCCCTTTCCGCCTCGAGGCACCCGAGGGAGGCAGAGAGCCGCTTGTCGCTCAGAACCAAGCTACGAGCTCGTCTTCCCATAATGAGGAGGGGGAAAACAGCTTTGTGCACCGGAAACGACAAACAATGAGAGCCTTTGCGCCTTTGTTTTTGTTTTTTTTCCTGCCTGAAAAACCTTTCAAACTACAGCCGTTTAAAGCTGTAGCCGAAAAACCAGCATGCAGCGACTCTTGTTAACGTAAGCATTCAACAAAACTTCGTCCCCTTTTTTCCTCAAGCCATTCGAGAGAGAGAGGCCCCACTCAGTCCGTCTTTTCGCTGAAAACCGAACTGCAAGCCCTAACAACAACAACAAAAAAAGAAAAAGCCGACAAAACACAGCTGCTTGCGCCGGAAACAAGTTCTTTTCTGTCCCGTTGTGCCAGCCATCCACGCGGGGAACAGTAGATGACCCCCCCCCCCACACACACACACACATACACACACACACAAACAGGCTAACAACGCACACACACACACAGGCGAGCGCACAGACAGTGAAACTGCAGGCGCCCATCAGTTCGTCACTCTGGCTGGTTGTCGTCTGCTAGGAAAGCGCATCGCCAGCCAAGGCCGCCAGCCCGCGCGTGAACGTGAGGAGAAGCGACGATCGTGTGTTGTTCTGCGGTTTCCGTAGGATTGAAATGGCAATAACGTGTGTTTCAAAAGGAGTTCTTGGTCGCTTGGTACGAAGTTGCACGCGAGTGGTCAGTGTGTGGTCTGAAAGAAGAATTGATGTGCGCGATGGAATTTTCCGACATTATTGGGAAATGCAGAGTGCAATCGAAAACCGTGGATTACGACGTACGAGTGGAGGTGAGCTTTTGATTTTTCAGTGCTCTACGTGTGCTGAGCCATACCGAACTGTTTTCGTTCCTAACGAAGAGGACGCGGCAAATTTGTGTCTGATTCCGCACCGGCTGCCCCTGCTCGCCACTCTGGCTGGCGAGAAATCACGCGCGAGAGCAGAAGACGCAGACAGGCACATTGCCCTTCAAGGTGGCCGTTGTCAGCCTGCTATCTTCCTATTTCTTTGTGACCTTGTAAGCTTGTGTATACAATTAAAATAAATAATAAAAGGCGAAAAAAAAAACGCACGAGAGTGGGGACACTTATGGACGGAATTCGAGGCGTTGCTTACGCAGCCCCGCACAGCTGCGGTAGAGTTGTCTTTCATTTTCGTCCGACTTCTGAGGTAACCCGCAGAATTTTAAAGCTAGTTGCTTCCGAACGGTGTTCCTACAGCTGTTGTGCCAGCCATGCACGCAAAAGTACGGAAAATTACCGGAGTTCTGCGACGTTTTTACGTCCTTTCGGCGAGGAGCCATGCGTTTCTACCGTGACTGCGGGCACGGGAGCAACAAACGACAATCCTAAGTTTTCCGCCGTGGCCGTCCGATGGCGCTGCCTGTTCGGTTCAAAGCTGCATCGCACTAGGCCTATACTGACGGATGAAACGTGACGTACAGAAAAAGTGACGTACAGAAAAAGGAGATGTAGATGGGGGCTGAAGTAGCTCTCATTAGGAAGCGGGGGAGGTCCAAAGGGATTGGGCTCTCTTTGGGATGCCCCAGTTGCTGGTAGGTCGACGTTGTCGTCGGCTGTCGACTGCAAACATCGCCGGCGTTTCTTGCTGTCCTTTATTTTTCATTTTCGTAGTCGACTAGCAGATGTTGATACACGTTTGTTGCATCTGTTTATTGTTCGACCACGAGTGACATTTTCGGCATTGATAATTCATATTGTGATATGGCAAACATTTGCGCATACATAGGCAGGGTTTTGTGTATTCGCAATGCCCACGGACTATTCGCAATGCCCACGGACTATAGGTGGCGCGCCGTGCTTTTCAAGATGGCGCCAGGAGGAGGGTCAACCCGTTTGTTAGCATAGGAACAGATAGGACGTGCGGACGTACGGCCCGTGCCACTTTCACCGGATGAAGTCATGAGCTGCGCTGAATTGGATATGAGACTAAAATACTTTCCCAAACCATGGAAAGTGCAAAGTACCCCCCACCTAATTATTTGCTGCGGTGTGAAAGGTTATATTTCAGCTCCGTTACCGTGCATAACGATGTTTTGCGAAATCCTGTGCGTGCTACATAAAACTGCATGAACTAAAATTGACGTATGAGCTGAACGGCACACCGACGTAGTACGTACCGAGCCTGCCTGACGAATTTGCCGCAGTAGTATAGGCCGCCAGCGAGTAGCGTCATCGCTGCAGCACGGGACCGCACGTTTAACGTGTTATGGTTTGCAAACATAATACGCCGTCGTCATTACTTGCGCAGTCGGGAACGCGGTATTACGTCTTCAACGGAACACGAGCATTTAACATCCCATTAAGTAACGCTTGTGTCACAGCCATGCTGAGACTCTAGCCGTGTGCAATTCACTTCACTCGCATGTTGCAGATTCGATCAGCCCGATACAAACATGAATATCGAAAAGAATGCACACGTATGCTTTTCGCAACGTCGAAGAAGTTAGCCGAGAGGCGTAGATTGTGGCCGTGACTGCACGTTCTATCGCTCTAACCATTTCGCTTCGCTGGTCGAGCTCGAGCGTGTTGGCGATGCGGCGCTCCATAATATCCACAATAATTGTGATACATGCAATGCACAAGAGGAACTATGCTTTTATTCTGATCTCGCTCAAGGATATTATACGTTAAATACAATCAAAGTGACTTACGAGCGTGAAAGAACATTAACGCACGAGGGGACATGTGCAACTCGCTCCTCGTGAGTTCAGCTGATCGTTCATCGTCGCTGTCACAGCTGTCACTCTCGGTGCTTTCACAGTCTTCAATGTCCAGTGAAAAATCCTCGTCGTCAAGATGGTTTCTTTCAACATCACTGCTGAAAGCAATCCGAAGAAATTCCTCCGCCGAACGACTGCGACCACTCCGCGTCACCACGTTTACAATTAGAGATACGTCTGGGCGCGAAGAACATTATGCTCTCGGATCGGTCAACGAGCAGACCGCTTGCAGTGTGCTGCCACCTATCAACAAACGTACAAAAACAAACGGCGCAGCGCTGGCTATGAAACCAACACCAACACACTGGCGAAGGACGGTGTGGAAAGCGTTCGCTCCACGAAAGGCGTGGAGCAGACGCGTCCTCGAATGATTGAAACGTCGCTCGCACGACTAGTAACAGCGCTTTGCTGACAAAGGATAGAGGCCCTATTTTGATGTATCGACAACTTGAGATCGCTGAGTTTTACAAGAGCACATCGCGAGCCCGCGCGACCTCCCGCGTAGTGTTATGGGATTCATGCTCTACAAGAAACACTGACCAATGCTATATACAAGTAAAACAGGGTGAGATTCAACTGAATATGTCAGACGATAACATTTAACTAACCTACGTGGCTACAGAAAGCCTCGCGAAGCTGATAGTATGCGTACGCTGTGGGCTAGCATTGAAAGCGCGAGTTGCCACGTAAAACTTCGCGTCTCGCAAGAACGAATCAGATTTCTCATGTCACAGAGGGCCCGGTTTGTTCACTGATGCAGGGAACATGCAAAGTCGTAGTGTTCCTTCCTTGCCAATGCGTTAACACTGAGGTTAGCACAGCCGAACAAGGGAGAGACTGCGTAGTGCTGCCATTTTATCGTCTACTAACCCTCCTCGAGAGGACGCTCCTGAATTCCGCTTGGCGGCGCGACAGTCTATGGGCATTGCGAATATAAAATCAGTATGTCAGTGCGTGACACTGTCGAGTGTTTCTTCGTGTCCTGTTTTATCCGCGCTGGTGCAATTCCAAGGTGCAATAAAAACGTGTACGCACGTGATACATGTTACTTGTTATGTACTCATATTAACTATGTATAAATATTTTTTTATTGGGTATACGAGTCCAACTGCAGTTTTGGTAACCTTGTACGATCTACGTCTGTAAATAAAAAAATTTTTAAGCGTACGGTGCGGATACATTTATTACGAAGCCGAGTGATTCCGCCCATTATTGATTCGCGAAAAAAAAAAGAACATTAAGTGGGTTAGTTACACAGACCAGCTAGATCATATATACGCGAAAAAATTTTTTAAATGAGGCGTTGTTTATATTCGGCATAGTGGGGCTCGAAAGGCGGGAGTGAAGTCGCTATGACAGCTACAGTGGCGAAAGTGCATTGAAAATCGTATCGATCAGCCGGACAAAAAAAAAAAAAAAACCGAACGCCCCCAATTACACACCCTGTTATTGCAGCGGCTGCGTGGAGGAGCATTCATTTATGCAATAGCCGCTTAAAACATCGCTCGCCCTCCGTAAATCAGTCACAACGACAGTAATTTATTTCACAACACACAGAAAACTTGCATCAAAAGAACTTCCGTGAGCTGCGCACCGTAACATTGACTTTTCTTGCGCGCAAAACAACAACGCGCTATCCGCGCCCTGCAACCCGCCGGAAAGTTTCAGGTGACGCTGTGAGCCGCGCCGCCTGTCGGCGGCGACATGAAGTGCGTCACGCTCCGCCGCTCAGTGAGCGCACTATAAACTTCTAGAACACTGTAATTATTAATGAAGTTAGCGCACGTCTTGTGTGTCTGTTTCTTGCTTATGTCTGTTTTTCGCGTTACCTGCTCAAATATGCAATCTTACAGACTCGCTCAGATTTTAATTCTTGTACACTTTTATTTCTTCACATTCATTCATAATTACTAGAAATTGATTTTCTGTTGGTTATCAACTTGTCATTAGTGTTCTGTCTAATCAACACGCTAGTGGAGGCCAACGTTAGCGGCTAGATAAACCGATCCAAGGCAGTCGCAAGCAACAATGTGCTAATCACGTGCGGCGCTAGTGGTAGTGGCACCGGAAATCGTGGAGCACGTTTTCCGTGGCGTGTTCTTCGTTTGCGCGGTGTTCGTTCGCGTTTGCCTTAGGCTTACCTAAGCAACTTGTTGCGTACGTTGGTGTTAAAGGTCTTCAGAGTGCAGCAAAAGTCATGGCGACAAGCCTTATTGGATCCGTGTCTCGAATTTGTCTGAAACCGGCACGATCGAGTGCTGTGCGAATGGCATTGAAGCCTGAGCTGCACGGCTGCAAGTCCATGTCCAGTTCAACTTTGTCCCGCACATGCCGGCACATTGTAAGATCAAGCCCTGTCCGAACAACGGTCTGCAGCTACAGTCAAGCAAGTACCAAAGGTGACATGCGAACATGTCGAATTTTTGTAGTGAAGCTAGTTCTCTGTATCCGGATTGCACATCTGAACAACGTGACCGCGCGCTGTGTCGATGAAAAATGTCACTTTCTCCCGTAAACATTAGAGAAATTTAGTGAAGGGACCCACAAACGGCTTCCGCACCCGATCTCGTGCGTTCCTTTGTATTCAGCTTAGGTGTGGCCGGCAAACAGAAGGGGGGAGTAGAAAAGAACGCGAGGACCCAACGGTAGGTAACTGCTAGTCGCGTCGTCGTGAACTACGGGGCTTCATTGTTTGTTGGTTTCGTATGGTTGTATCCAACAAACCCTCGATCGATTTCTCTCTATGGAGTATTTGTAGAAAGAAAAGTGCACCATTAGAACAACGACGATGGCAGACTACCCTGTTTCCCTTGTTCGGTACTCACTGTTCTCTTTAGGCAACGAGTTGCACCAGCAAGCCCCAACGGCTCATCTCTTTTGTAGGCGACCAGGAGCTTGCCGATTTTCTCGTGGAAGAAATCGAAGCCGAGAAGAAGGCAAGGAAGTCCGCGCAGGTTCCCAAGATCGAAGGATTTGATGTTAAAACGGAAGGATCCGAGGTAACCTTGACGCGCACCTTCAACCAGGAAAAGTGAGTGAAGTTTAACATGTTAACCGATAGCGGAGCTTCCCTTTACATTGCTCTAGAAACTTTCGTAGAAGCCCATATGCAGAGAGAGCTGAAGCATCGCCTCTCTTTGAAACATGCGCGACATTGCCGTGTGTCTCGTGTTTATCCTTTGTATCAAGTTACTAAGTAAGAAGACGCTTTGCATCAAAGTTGAAGCAACCAGTTTCTTATGTTTCCCGCGTCTGATCACTTGCAAAACACCTTCTTAATGCTCCTGCAGTCGTAACTGCACCATGGCTTTCAACACTTGCGCAGCATCGTTACTCTATGATGCAGCCTCATTTGCAGAGGACCAGAACCCTGCTGTTGTTGTGGAAAACCAGTCGCGGCGATAGAGGATTTTAGTTTGACCATAACTCCTTGCAGTTTATATTTCTGGGTTACTGTAGCTGTTGACGGCAGTGGCGGAGCTGGTCGCGACATCTTGTGGCGTTTTGTCCACCTATGAAACTACTGTTACGGATATTTTCATTTGCGTCAGTGGTCTCGTCAAAACAATGTAATGAGAGTGCTGTGAGTTAATGATTATCTCACTGGCTATGTTTTACACTGGCAGTTCACTAAAGCATAATAGTCTCTGCAATTTTCGCTTAGAGTGTGTCTAGATAGGTTCTACATAATCTTTGCTGCTATCGGCACTGCATATCATGTATACTTTGTTGGTAACCTATAAAATGTAAACGGGAGCTGTTTATGGAACAACTAAAATTCTATAATAATGTGGGCATGCTCTCTTGTGAATGGTTGTACTATGGTGCGGCAGCCTTGTGCAGAAGCTTCAATTGTGTGACAAAAGCATTCGAATGGCTCTGGTTAAAGGGACCCTGAAACGGTTTTTTGAAGTTTTGTCAGCGTTTAGGCATGAGCATTCCCAAATCATTCGCACCAGAAATTAAGCGACACACCGTGTACCAAGGCCACTGCGGACAATTATATCTATACCCTCCTCCTCACCACTGCCTTGCACCCTCAACTCACAGACATGCTGGCATCGCCAGGATCGTAGCGCTCTCATGAGCTCACTCGACGGTTTGATCTTTGCCCAGTCATGGCCTCCGATATTGCGCGCCAACGGGTTGCGCTCAATCTCGGAAGCCCAGTGTGCTCGGCAGCACGCCGTCTGGCAACAAAGACGAAGCTCGCGGAGTGGTTGATATCTGCTCCGACAGGTGCCGCCACACTACCAGCTGATCTTATTTTATTCTCCTGTACGGCGACAACCTACAAAAGCATGTGGACACACAAAAAGAATTCGAGAATGATGACCGATAGGCGTAAACTCAGGCAATGTGGTTGTGTCTTCAGGGGTGAAGTTACAGCCGCAGACACATGGATCGTGGCGTTGAACGGATAGTGAGAGCGCGACCGCTGTGATCGGTGGTGATTCGCAGCTTTAAATCCTTGTAATAAATTACACAGTTTACGCACAGAGCTTAAGTTGGTCTGTAAATTATCCTTAGGACTTGCTCTACCGGCCCAGTGTGTTCATACAAAATCGTCAAAACCGTTTCAGGGCCCCTTTAAGTGACCCCTGACAGCAAAATTTTTGCTTGTGACGTTTTTACTGTAATTTGTAGCCTTGTGTCTGCTAATGCCGATACTGAATCGTAAGGGCTCTAATGTATTCTGTAATTAATGTTGTCATTAATTGTGACCAAATTTAGTGACCCTTCAAAATGCCTGCCTAAAATCGTAAGAAGCTAGCGCCTGAGACTACATGCGCTCATGCATTGGTGACGCTCACAGCGCAGTTTTTTCAAATCGGGGCTTCGCATGCAGTAAAGAATGGAACGGTGTGGGTGCTTTGGTATGAGTTATGCCCGTTAAGAGCATGTCCCCTCAGGGAAAAGAAAACCATTCCTGGCACAAGCAGCTCGACAAGAGAGCGAGAGGGGTGAGGAACAATAGCCCTCGTCGGCTGTCAGTCGTGGTATTGCATGCATTCCGCGAAGGGTCTGCAAGGTCGACAATACTCTCTTTTCTTGTGGAATGTCACACGGGGCCTTCATCTACGCCATACTAGTGGCGATGTCACGACCCGTACAAAAATGTATGTAGACAATCTATACACTGTCTAAATACGCTTTTTAAGGGGAGGTGCTGTCAACTCAGATGAGCTCTCACGGTTACTTTAAAACCAAATCAAAATGCCTTGGAGGCAACGTTCGCCACTTATCATTGGCCAGATGTTCTCACGTATACAGAACGATCAAACAACCCAAACATCTCGCAGGTTCAATTTTGGTGTCGGGGCCCCTTTAAGCTAGGAATGCGTTCCAAAGGAGGGCTAGCCCTGTTTGGCAACTTAAGGTGCACCACACAAGAAAATGCATTAAATGGTCAGCCTACGGCTATGTTAATATTCTCTGATCATTTGATATTGTCATGTGGCAACAGACCGAAATATGCCAATTCAACGCAACTACGGACATCGAGAAGCACTTGCCACTTATTACTGATAAGTGAATGATTGGACCAGCTATGATCATAAGTGATGCTTATTTGCATTGCCCTTTCAGTGCCGAGTCATTCTTTCCTCGTACCATGTTTCGTCATTGTCGCATGCTTTCCTTCTAGGATTACTGTCCGCTTGAATGTGAACCACTCTGTGGATGCAGAAGATGCAGATGAATTCACTGCCAACCAGGATAATGCACCCGAGCCAGGAGAGGTTGGTCACTTTTTATAAGCTTGTGTGTTTGTGGGATGATATTTGAATGGGATCTCACAGAGGAAGCTTGCCTCGGGAGTCTGAAAGGGAGTAAAGTGCGTTGGGGGACCAGTTGGTCCGAAAGTGAAACTGCATAGGGGACAAGCAGAAGTAGTGGACAGGACAGGGAAGAGAGAAATGATTTTTCTTGTATTGGTAGGTTACCAAAAGCACCACTCTTGCCACAAGCAGACGCTTGGAAAGCGAGAAGATGCGCAGAAAAAGAATGCAGGTGATGACAACACCTTGGAAGTTCCTGAAAAACTGTGGCGTCTACTACTAGAGCCTACAAAGCTCCTAACAGTTAATGAAGTGCATTGCCCTTTCAGGAGGCTTAACATACCAAGTTTCAGGAAATTTCGCCGAGCCAATGGGGCCAAAATACGAAGAAGAAAAAATTAAAATCCGTGACCTCACCTGCGAAGCTTTTGGAGCAAAATTTTTTTAAAACTTTGACCTTAATTCTTTTTCTGTTAATAATAACGACCGTAGAGTTTTCATAGTGTATCAGTCCAAACTGATTCACTGATGTCAAGCTCCCTAGGGACCCGCAAATCATCCTAAAAATCAAGTAATCGGAAAGAACTTATGCATGCTTTTTTTACTGCCCTCAAGAATCATCACAGTCATGTCCAAAATAACTCCGAATGCCAACCAGTGCACATAAGGCAGCTCGGTGCTTCGACTGTGACAGGAGGCTGTGGTTGCAAGCTTTTATAATTAAGGAACATGTCCCATGACTGTGGCCCCTTGGTACGCTTCAACAAAATACGAGGGGTGATGAAATACGAGGGGCATATCCACGAAGTGAATGACGACGAGTGGGCGAAGCTTTGGGGGATCATTAACCCTGAATCCCCTTGTACATTGCCCACTCGATCATGCAAAGAGGTGGCAACACGTGTGTACAGCATATACAAAGTTGTTCATTAATCACATTGCGTATATGGTGTTGAGATGTGGGCGGCGTTTTCCTTTCATTACGACCGCCTTATGATCGGTGAAATGTAAAGCCAAAGGTTCTTCCAACCTGAAATTTGAGAAGACGAGGTCAATACAAGTCCCTCTGATCGAGCCTGAAGGAAGTGCTGAGCTGAGCAGCCTTCTTTGTTTCTCTCCCGTTTTCTCTTTCTTTCCTCCTCTCTTTTTCTCTTTCTGTTTTTTTTTTCTTTTTATTTATCTTAATTTCTATTTCTCTTCCTATTTTTTTTTTATTTCTGTCTCTCTGTTTCTTGCTTGCTTCCTCTTTTTCAATTTGTAATGTGGTTCTATATGTGGCTGTGATCATCATCAAGGCGCTCGAAGAACAAGAGGAAGAAGAGTTCTCTTTGGTGCGAGCGCAAGAGTGAGCGCTTCCAGTACTAGTGTGACTACAACGGGGCGACAACAGACAAGCCTCGACCATAAGGAGCTTCGCCCCTAAAAGTTTTACAATTATTATATCAAGAAAACTGCCAGATCTTGGAAAAAATTATATTTTTCAACATATTCTCCCCTCACGCTGATACACTTCTCCCATTTTTCTGGAAGGCTTTTAATATCTTGCAGAAAGCTTTCTTCCTGGTTGCCAAGCCACTCCTCTGTGGCAGTTTGAAGCGAGTTCAAGTCATCGAACATTGCCTTGAGGTGTTTCTTCAAATTTGGAAATAAATAAAAGTAACTTGGGGCCAGATCAGGACTGTAGGGTGGGTGGCCGAGCTGTTCGAGACCACACTCTCAAATTGCAGCCTGGGCAAGACGAGACCTGTGAGCCGGGGCATTGTCGTGCAGGAGCAGGACACCTCCTGTCACTAATCCTCGGCGTTTTTCTATGATGGTTTTACGCAGTTTTCGAAGAACGTTGGCATAGTATTTGCCTGTAAATGTCCTCCTCTTTTCAAGATTCCCAATGAACAGGATCACCTTTGCATCCCAAAAAGGTATTGCCATCACTTTCCTACTTGAGCGTTGCGTCTTGAATTTCTTCGGGGGAGGGCACCCCGAATGCCTCCACTGCATAGACTGCTGTTTTGTTTCTGACTCCCACTGATACAACCATGTCTCATCCCCAGTCACAAGGCGGGAGAGGAAGTCTTCTGGGTCACTTGAATAGAGGTGCAAAAGTTCCCTTGACTAATGCACGCGGTGGTGTCGATCTTGTGCTGAGGGGTTCCGTGGCACCCATCATGCTGAGACCTTCGACATACCCGAAACATCGTGGATGATAGTGAAAGCACTGCCATAAGAAATGTTCAATTCTCCGGCAACTTCGAACGCCTTGATTCAGCAATTACTCATGATAAGGCTCTCTGCTGAGGCTGAATGGTCCAAATCGGTTGAAGTGGTCGGTCGCCCTGACCTTGGGTCATCTTCCACGTGCACACAGCTGCACTTAACCTCATCGAACCACCGAGTCACTGTAGCATATGAAGGACTTTCACAGCCGTACACATTCACCATCCTACCGTGGATTTAATACTGAAAGGCGAGCTAGTTGGTTGTCACGTATCTCGGGAGCGCTTGCAAAGCGGAATGGAATTGGGAGAGAGAGAGTCGGGAGACACCGTGGTGGCACTGCAAACAAAACTTTATCTAACACACCACGGCAAACAAAAATGAACACTCAAAATTTACAGCAAAAAGTACCATTAGGAAATGCGACGCTATTGCGCAATCACTAACAGACAATTGCAAAACCTTCGAGCCATGTCTATCTCCTATCAACTCGATAGTCTGGCCACTATGGCATCTCAGTCACTCGCGATACTAATGGAGCGTTCTTACAGTTCGCGGTGTCCGCTGACTCGGTTGATGGTCTAAAGTCGACGTTCGGCCCCGTCGTCGCAGCTCCTCTCGACGTCTCCGGGCCGTCGCCGTCGATCAGACGCCTCGCTGATCGTCCTCCTCGCCGATGCTTCCTTCCTTTCGGAGAACACCGGTCTCTCCCAGTTAGGCCTAACTCCTGGCCTCCCCTTGGTGCCACCGGGTCTTACTGCCGACGTGGCTCTCTGGTGATTGCCCGTGGGTCGCCGTCGTCTTGCCACGCCGTGGGAGTGCCATAGGTGCCCTGCGAACTGCTGTGACGGGGCTGCTGCAAGCCCGGGGAGCCTCACTTGGATGGCACCAAGGTCGACGGCCACCCTCCCGAGCCTCTTGTGCCGCTGCCCCCAGAACGGGGCCCTACTGCTCTCGTCGCGGGTGCGATGCTGGCTTGCAACACCTTGCTCCTCGACGACTCCAACGGACAATGACTAACTCTTCTTCCGTGGTCTCTCACCTCGGCTCGGGTCGCGTGGCACGCGCCTTTCTCCGGCCAATGGCTTGCGTCGACGTGGCGAGGGTGCACCCCATCGGGTACATTTCCATTCCCCTCACACCATCGACGCCTTGCACTGTCCGGCACGCGCCCCGTGCCCCTTTACTCATGACATTGGTACATATACATCGTAATAACTTTTTCTAGTGCAGACTGACACACGGACAAAGAGAGGGAACGACACCAGCGCTACTATCAGCTGAAGGCTTTATTCAGCAAAAGAAATATAGCACCGTCGTAGATGCAGTGTCCGGAGCTAAAGCCGCTCCATCGCGTCTGCTGCCACTTTTTTAAGTACCACCATCTATTGTTTCGACGACGACACCCACTTCCGGTTCCGGAGCTTCCGGAAGGAAGTTTTTCAGCCACTTCCTTCCACTTTTTCCTTCCATCTTGTTTCTGCGCACGCATGTGCACACGCAAGAAAGCTAATATTTCGTTCTCCGTTTCGCAAGTGTTGTTGTTTTGAGGTTCGTCGTAAACTGCCTGCCACCGAGCGAGTTTTTGGTTGGTGTTTCTGCGTCGCAAGGGCATGGGCGGCCATGGGGCGGGTGCATCAACCGGAAAAGCAGCAGAAACATCATGGTGGCACTTCGGCTTCCGCCAGTCGGGGAGCCGGTGTAAAGGGAGAGGGGGAGGACGAGTTGGCGCTACTTAACCTAGCCGGCGGAAAACGCATGGAGGGGCTTTATCCGGAGCTATCGCCCCATATCTACTGCTACTCCTTTCTCTCATAAGCGACACTTCTTTAGTGTCAGTCTGCGCCAGAAAAAGTTATTACTGTGGATTTCTTTGGCAGAACTTCCTTCTTTGCACAAAAATGTGATAACGCTCTGGTACTCCAGCTTGAAATCGTGGGAGGATGCCATGTTTCACTGACTGATGGAGACCAAGTAATGAGCTTGATATTCAGACCTTGTTTGGCTGCAGAGATGACAAAAGGTGGAGAGAGCCCACTGTGATATATTTGGTTATAGCCAAGTTGCAAAACTTTTTTTAGATCTTCCCTCATACATTGCTTGTGCTTGATCGTGTAACGCCTGTCTGCTGCGGCTGTCGTGGGATGCCGTAGACCGGCGAGCTAAAGGCTCGTACTGTTGTTTCTGACTTTCCTAATGGTAACATATTTTTTTAAAAATCCACTAGCATTCACAGGGAAATCAACTCGAGTTCAAGCATTCACATTCGTCCATGAATAGCTGCCAGCTCTAAAGGGAAAGTACTTGCCCAGTCTTAGACAATGGTAAAGTTGATGTAGGCCCAAGTGGCATCACCAATGGCCAACCATAGGGAGTGCAGAGGCCTTAAAACTGCCTTCAAGGGATGCTGCTGTCAGGATGTCGGAGCCCCTCAGGGGCAGCCTTGAGGTTGTTGGGTGAAGCCCATGTACGTCTCCAATCTCCCACTTATTCCTAATCCTGCATGTTCTCTTTTCATTGATGCTTTGTTTTGAGTTTCTATTGTTGTGGTGATGTTTTTGGTTCTGTCTCCCAGTCCAGCTCATGCTAGTGTGCAGATGCCGAAGTGATGTGCTCGTGACAGTCTCCTAGTCTGTTTATCATTTAAAAGAAAGGTTTAGTTTGTGGTCTAACTTCATTGCTGCCTATTTAAATATATGTAAGGCACAGGCATACTTCTCTTGGGCAATCCCTCGACTGATCTCAAGGATTTTTTCAGACAGAAAGGCAAACTCTAGTGTCAGTGGAAGCACAATGCTTGCCAGTGCATTACTGTAATGAAAATGGGTACTGCAGTTCTCAAGGTGCATATTTTAGGATGTTAAAGGGGAACTCTGGCACATTTTTGACGATATTAGGCTATAGCTGTTTTCCAATGCAATTGCCAGTCCTGTAACAGCTAGGGTGGTTCAGTTTGCTGAGAGACTCGTCACTAATTTTAAATAAACAAAAAATGATGTGTCGCAACTGAAACCAAGACAGGTAGCTGCTTTGTGCAGCATCTACAATGATGTCGTGTAAGCATGCACAAAAGCGTTTCACTCGATGCGCCGCTCGGCACAAAGCCGCTTCTCCGGAATACTTCTGTTGTGGGGGAAATCTTCATTCCTCTTTTCTTGGAACCTTCAGCGCAACACCATCTTCCACCCATCCCTGCATATGATGCAGCTTACAAAACCAAACAGTTATCTGTGGTGGCTGTTGTCCAGATGAAGGAGGAGCCTGATTCCTCCTTCATCCCTTTCTGCTTGGGGAGATGGCAAGGTAGGTAGGATGCAAACATTATGAACATGGGGTGGCTTGCATTGAAAAACTTGATTCCGGAGTTGGCTACGAAGCTTTGAAATGCATTTTCAGAAAAGCTAAATGATTTGCAATTGTATCATTTGGCACACATCAGCAGGGTACCGAAGAGAATATGTTAAAAATTTTATTGAGATCGGCGGACATCAAGAAATCACCAGAGTTCCTCTTTAAAGCAGACAGATCCAATATATGAATTGTGTAGCTTAACCCTTTGAGGGTCGAATTTTTTCGCGAAATCCAGTCCAAAAATATGTAATTTTCTTATTGCTGAAATTCTTCAGACGATTCTATTTAAGAAAAAAATTGTCTAAAAGTTTTTTTCGTGACCGTAAAGTGACAAAAAAATCGTTTTTGTTGTTATATACGCATGGTTTATTCGTAGTAAACTCGAGCGAAATCCCCCCCACCCCAAAAAAAAACTTAACAGATTTTTATAAATAAAAATTATGCATTGTATTAAACACAGCTCACAGACATACAAAAATAAACGCACCAGAGTATTTTTCCGGTTAAAAATGTTTCTGCTCTAACACTAAAAACTTTTCAGCGTGTGATAGTCTTTGAAGCATGGCTCGCCGTGCACGATTTTCAGATGTCGCTTCTTGATCGTCATTGGAGTCAGAACTCGTCAAAAAATCCTCGTCTATCAAACTGAAATCCAATGAATCAGATTCTGATTCGGCACTTGGGGAATAGTCCGCATCGGAAGAATCGCTGCTCGACTCACCGGCAGCAGAGCAACCGGCGCGCGATTCCATAGCGTAAGCGAACTGCGTCAGTGAGCACATGGAAGAGAACTCTATGGTTTTGCGCCCATCCGGAAAGCAAAACGAGTCAAAAAGCTACAGTAATCCTTCGTCTTATCGCCAACAAGACGGGGGCGTAGCCAGAAAATGTTTTCGGGGGAGTGGGATTCAAACATACATTATGTATGTTCGTGTGTGTGTTTGTATGTGCGCGTGCATATATACGCAAGCAAAACCAAAAATTTTCCGGGGGTTTTGAACCCCCCAACCCCCCCCCCCCCTGGCTACGCCCCTGCAGCAAGACGTAGTTACTTTTTCCGAGACCCCAAATCAGGAAACGCAATATCACGGCAGTGTCGTTTGTGCAATTTAGCGCTGCACGGAAACAGATGTAATCGCGCCCCAGGGAGCAATAAACAAGAAAGTAACAAGCGATAGCCCTTTGATAGATTAAAAACCAAACAGCCATCAGCCTTGCGGGCACAAGAAGCGAAAACCACCCGAAGGCCGAAACCGAAACCAGCCGGACCGCATGCGCACGATCTGATGGGCAATTGAAAGCCGTCGCGCCTCTTTGGAAAGCAAAAAAAAAGAAGACGGAGAGACATCGGCGAATTAAAAAATTTCCACATATTCCCGAAGCGTGGCAGCACATTTCAAGCAAGAGAAATGATCGAAGAATGCGCGTTTGAAACCAACCAACCGCGCCGCGGGCGCACTCGGTTGCGCAAGCGATAGCCGGCGCGCATGCGAAGCATAAACAAAAGCAACAAGGGAGAGACATCGGCGCATGAAAAAAATTCCACGTATTCCCGAAGCGTGGCAGCACAGCAAGAGAAATGATCGAAAAAGGTGCTCGTTTTAAAAATAAACGCTATGCCATACATGTACGGCGAAAACCCTCAAGGGGTTAATTTGTTAGAATGTTAACAGGCCCAAATTGGGGATCTGAAGTCGCTGTAGTGGTTGCCAAGAAATATTTCAATGTATCTCAATGTAGAGCTCCTCCTTTTGTTCACACATGCTGGCCATCTTCTGTCAGCCTGTGTTTATTCCAGGAGGTACATCAAGTTCAGCTTGCTGAAGAAGCCACCTAAAAGTCTGTCTCAACACACTGGTTGTCTCAGAAACTCGAGGGGGCAACAAAATTTTAAAGGGATACTGACACAAAAATATTGGTGTGGCGCTTTTTTGCGGCAGTATGTTGCTGGAGCCCTATTAGTCACAACATGGCACGTCGCTTGCTGCAGCACGTGACAGTTAATTATAGTCTGTTTATTACAGATCAGTTTCGGTTTGGGAGAGCTCCGAGAACCGTGTGCAACTAATGCCGTCTAGCGTATAAAATGGCACACAGAACTGTGACGCACTTCCGCGCTGCCTGCATAGTCTGCTCGCATTCTTTTGCACGTGGCATGTGCTGCGCGATCACGTTGCTATCATCGTCATCTGGTGGCAACAACTTCCTTGAGGCTTCCACACGGCACGAATTCGCGACCAGCCGCCGAATAGCCGTTTCTTTCTGCTCGGCCGTTTCTTCTTCCCCGTAATGCGCTATACCAGTTCAGTGCTTAAAAGCCTTTTCTTTTTAAATTCTTCGTCGATTTTTATTAAGCTTGCAGAGTTTATTTACATTCATGTGCTGATTTCAAATATGCAGTTAAAGAGAGCGCGTCGCAGAAATTTTGGTGTTGGTGTTGGCAGCACTGGTTGTCGGTGAAAAATCGCAGTGGATGCAAATAATAAATATCAGGATTTCGGGCCAGAGTTGAACCCAGGCATTCTGCGTGGCAGCCGTGTTTTTATCACCGAGTCTAGTGGTACAGAGCCACAAGAGTGTAGTGGGTACTTAGCTACTTTCTAAAATGAATTATGCCACAGTGGGCACTTTGAAACTGTACTTGCAGTGCACATTTTAGGAGAGTTTAAGACTGCCAATGTTAAGCTCACAGGCCTTCCCTTGTGTTGAGCACGGTTGAGGTGTCACTGAGAAGCAAAAGATGGCAAGCAAATGAGAAGGCGATGCGAATGGGGCCCTATCACATTCCACTCCTGAAGGCCAAGTTTAAGCGTCCTCCAAGTTTTTTCTTGTACATTGTGTACTTTTCAACATATCAAACATTACGTGCCCCATTTTGGGAGCAATAGTTTGCCTTACAAAGTGTTACAAAGTAAATTCGAATGTCAGAATAACCTGGAATGAGAACTGCATGCAAAGAAACAAGATTGAATATTCTAATCCAACTTGAACAAAAATTTTATGTGAACATCCGTGACCTAAATGCCAGCTTGACATTGACACACTCGCGAATGTTCAGAATACTGTAGCTTTTGTTCGAATAGGTTTTGAACATGCATCTTCTTTTTTTTTTTTTGCATACCCTTCCACTTACATGCATAGCAGTTCATTGAGCATATGTTTGCACATTACATGCTGTCTTTAGCTGATGAATTTTGGCCTGTTTACTTCCAGATGAAATCCAAGCCCAACTTCACCGTAGAGATTGAGCGTGGTGGGAAGAAACTTTTCTTCAGCTGCACCTTTAACGAAGTTGCTGAACCTGAGGGTCAACCTGAGAACTATGGTAAGCATCTACCCTGGCTAAGAGATGTTATGCAGTCGCAGCTCAGCTAAACAACATGCGAAATGCACTCACTGGTTGTGTACAGGTCCTTGAAAACACTCGAAATTTAAAAGTTTATTGTCGCGAAAATCCTGGAATTCCTATTTTTTTTAAAGGGTATTTGAATTTCTTTAGCAACGCCCTCTAAAATCAACTATGCAACTTGCTTTCGTTGCAGATTGGCATGAATCTGGCAAACTCCCAATTGTAGAAACCCACTGAAGCATATACGTCTTTTGCTTAGTGTGGCTTGCACGAGTTGAAAACACCGCAACTTGTACAGAGCGAAATTTTTTTTACATTTACTTCAGAAATACCCCTGGAGGCCCTCAGAGGGGATGAACATAAGCATCATAGACAATTAGTACAATAAGTGGCAAATAATAGAAAGGATGTAACCCTTAAAGTAAGTGATTAACAGCAGGCTGACAAGTAAACTATTAAAGGTAATTTAGCATGACACAAATACGTAACTAATGAGCAGAAGAAAGAACGTGTTACAATGCATGTACATAAAAAAAACTGAAATAATGATGTGCTAGTTATTACTGATTATATAATGTCGAACACCAAAAGAAGGAACGCAAGCACACCAGCAAAAAGTGCACATGAGTGCACCAAATAATCACTAAAAGAAGACAATCTCGAAAAGTAAAGAAAACAGCAAGGGTAAAGAAGGTCAGTCAAAAGTGTAGCAACTCTTGAAACTTACGTAAGTTTCTGTAGCGATGTGCAGTGGGAGGTTATTCTAATCAATCATAGTGTCGAAAGTGCGCTACCTTTGTCCCAGTCGAAAGTGCGCTACCTAACCATATAGGCATAACAATCATAGTGTGCATGGTATGAATGATGTTGCGAACTGATGGGAGTTGTATGCGGGGCACTTAACTTTACACGTGTGATCACGACTTGGAAAAATAGATGCGAGTGAGCGAAAGAAGTGTCGTGGTGAATTGGGTGATGGCAAAGTTTGTGAAAGAGTAAAAGAATGGCGACGTTCGGTCAGAATGCGATTTCTAAGAGGTGTGATACTAGAATGACGCGAGCATTCCGAAAATATGAAGCACACAGCACGGTTTTACACGGGTTCTTTGTTACCATTTATACATATGACCGGTTAGAGTGCCAAATAAGGGAAGCACATTCAGCTTGAGGACTGTAGTGTTTTCTAAGGGAGGCACCGAGGGAACAACATGCACATGCACGAGTTCCACACCAAGCCCAAGTTGCCCTCAGCTGCAGGGAGGGTGTTTATATATATATATGTCTTGTGGGATGCCCCCTGGGGCACTACAGCAGAACAGAATAGTAAAATATGATATACAACAAGGACAAATAATTGTCAGGTAGGTGATCTTACCTACCCTATTTACTCGAAAATAGGTTGGGCACGAATATAGGTCGACCCCTACTTATAGCGCTCTACGAGAAATAAAATAAAATATTCGAGTATTTGTTGATCCATGTTTTTTTAGAAACAGAAAAACTGAAACTTAGCACACCTTTATTTACAATAACTTAGCACTCTAGTAGCTGCCAGGAGCGTCATCATGCTTCAGTGTATGTGTGGTTAGCTGAGGCAGTAATGACATATGTGTGATAGTTACATACCTGCCAGGTCTCCCGACTTGTCCGGGAGACTCCCGAATTTCGACCACTTTGTACGATTGTACGACCGAGAAAGAAATCTCCCGGAATTGCCCGCGTGTTTGTCCCAAAGCGGGCTCCAGTTTGGCAACCTAGCACCAATGCACCCGCGCGGAGTGCCGATTGTCATCGTCATCGTTGAAGAGCTCGAATGTACGTAGTCGACCATGCGGAACAGTTGCAAAAGCGAGTGAGCCTGCCAGTACTTCTCAGAGTATGTGAATGCAGCGCCGCCACTCTATGAGCTGTGAGGCACATGGCAGGTGTGGCGGCGCTAGCGTCGGATTCTGCTTGCTGTATTTTCCATGCTGGTGTCGCTGAGTGATAGCACTGACACCGCTGACACACCGACATGCCGTTTTTTCTCTGAGCATATTCTTGTGTCGTGAGCGCTGTAGCAATGCCTCCTTGACTGTAGGGTGGCTAGCGCTGTGTCGCGTTGCTGTCAGCCATGGCACTCAGCAAAGAGCGAAAAAATATCCTCAGGTGCTCTTGAAGCAGTATACGGCAGAGTTCGGTTGTGTTATCGCCACACGGAAAGGTGAGCACCATGCGTTCTGCACCATCTGTAAGTGCGACATTAGTATATCCCACGGCGGCAGAACTGACGTGGTTGCTCACGTTTCGTCGAAGAAGCACACCAACAACGTTCGTGCCAGGAGAAACAGCATCGAATGCAACAGTTTTTCGGTAAGCAAGACGGCGACAATGAAGTGATCCGTGCGGAATGTTTGTTTACCGATTTTCTGCTGGAGCACAGCATTCCGTTGAGTGTCTCCGACCACGTGGGACCCTTGCTGCGGAAGATGTTCCCAAAATGCGATGTTGCGAAGCGCTACGGCTGTGCTAGAACTAAGACGACAATGATTGTCGGCGAAATGGCAGGCCATGCACAAGAGTGTGTGGTGAGTGCCTTGAAAAGACTAGTTTTTGCAGTTGCCACTGACGGCTCGAACAACAGGCAGGCATGTACCCCATCGTGGCCACCTTCTTTGCGGAAGAATCGGGCCTTATCGAGAGCAGACTGCTTACTTTAAGCACCCTGGAGGGCCCTTCAACGGGGCGCAACATCGCCAAGTTAATTATGGACAGTTTTGCGTCATTGGATGTGCCATTGTCTAATTGCATAGCTTTTTGCTTTGACAATGCTAACGTGATGATGGGGAAGAAAAATGGCGTAGCGGCAGCGCTAACCGAGGCCCATGAAAGCATTGTAAAAATTGGATGCCCATGCCATTTAATAAACATTGCGGCTGAAAAGGCAGCTTCTTGTCTCCCAGCGAAGGTGGACGAAGTCCTTGTGGACATTTTTTCTTTTTTTTAGAAAGAAGTGCTAAAAGAAAAAGTTCACTTAAAGAGTTTCACGAAATTCACAATAAGGAGTTTCGCAAGATTCTAAAGCACGTTCCAACCCGATGGCTTTCGCTGGGAAAATGCCTGGAAAGGCTCCTATATCACTGGGCACCGCTCATGAGTTTTTCCTTCAAGGAGTGAAAAGAGATGCCACTACAGGTCCCCAATTTCTGACCTACTACGACCTTGCCAGAATGCCAGCACAAACTGAAGACACTGAGCAGCACCAGTTCAGACAAAAGTCTGTTGAATCAACACCTGTGCCTGTGAAAAAAGCGAAGGCTACTGATGTGTGCAAGACTGGATCAACTTGCATAACACGTGAGGAACGACTGTTCGTGTTCTTGAGCTCGGAGCTTAGCAAAGCTTGCGGTCTGTTTTTAAATAACATTATTCCTGCTTTTCAGGCAGTAAACTGCCGCCTGCAAGCACAGGCACCCCTAATACACAAGCTACAACCTATACTTTTGGACCTTCTTGAGGACATCCTTTCAAGGTTTGTGAAGCCAGCACTGCTAAAGCAGCACAAGGACATCTGTTTGATAGACTACCACAGCAGAAATGTGCAAAAGGATGACCAAGACTTGGTAATTGGGCAACAAGCTAGGTGTGTTGTTCAAAAACTCGAGCCAAGTGACAAAAGGAATTTTTTGAGGCTGTTAGAAGGTACATGGTTTTGTTGCATGCGACTACATGCGCCTCAAATTTCCTTTTGGAAATGCTGTTTTGATCAATGCACGCGTTGCGGATATTGAAGCTATTGATAAGATGTCATTTAAGAATGTCCTTTTTTTTTGTTGAGATGTTTCCAGCGTTATTGCCACAGAAGGAGCAACAGACCAGAGATCAAGCAATTAATGTACTGGAAATGGAATTTGGGAAGATGCAGTCTTTCAAAATTCCTGCAAATGTACTGCAAGAAGAACGGGCCGATGTGCAGTGGAGAACAATGTCGCTGCTTAGAGGTGCAGATGGGCTTCTGAAATTCAGACGCATTGCTCAAGTGATGCTGGGAATTCTTTCAATACCGCACAGCAATGCTGAATGCGGGCGGCAATTCAGCATTCTGAGGAAGACTTGCACCGAGTTCCGCGCTTCTGTGCAAGACAAGATGCTTGGACAACTTCAAGCCAAATGTCACAGGCGTGGACCATGTTATTCGCAGGTCTATTCAGAGGACTTTGACTTTGTTGTGAAGCACTCAGCTAGAAAAATAAAACAATTGCTGTAAAAACCTCCTTTTGGATCTCCCTGGTGCCTTGTTTGTGAACCTGGCAGGTATGTAGTTATACGTTAAGTCGGATTGAAAGTGTAGACTGAGGTACTTATATGTAGTACAAAGTTCAGTATCTATGTTATTCAAAACGTAAGTAGTCCACAAGCGGGCATTATGATGTGCAAAGGCCATTAGCAGTGTTTTAGACTCATTAAGCCATATTGTGCACCACGCGTTAATATTGTTAAGATCAGATTGCAGGATTTCACTGTCGTCTATACATGTTACCTGATGGTATATAATGCACAATTGTCTGCAAAGAGTCTGTCTGATAAGTGAGGATACACAATTAGGTATGTAGTCAGTATAAGTTATAAAAAGCAGCAGACCTCAGACTCAGACCTAGAATGCTACCATGAATGACGCCTGATGTTACTTGAGTAGATGGGAACTCTGTTCTGAGTGAAAGGAATTCTGTAATGTACGTGGGGGGGGGGTGTATGCTAAGGGTGTGTCAGTTTTTGCAATAGTGTGTAGTGAAGAACACGATCAAAAGCTTTTGAGTAGTCAAGCAAAATTGCATCTACTTGAAATCCAAGACCCATTGTAGCGTGTAAGTCATGAAAAAACTCAGCAGGTAGGGTCGCTTGTCTATTCCTTGTGAAAGCCGTGCTGATTAGAAATGACGTCGTAGTCTTCCAGGTAGTTAATGACCTGGGTGTATAGTATAATGAGCTCCAATACTTTACAGATTCTATTGGTTAATCAAATGGGATAATAGTTTCCTGGCAATGACTCGTTGCCTGATTTGAAAGTGGGAACAATCTGGGCCACTTGCAAGTCCAGAGAGATAATGTGAGGTGATAACAATTCTGTGCAGAGAGCGCATAGAAAAGGTGATAGGCTAGCCGATATGTTTTTGATTACCTTATTATTTAAACTCGAGATGATCAGATGCTGGCAATAATTTAAGTAGATTAATAATGCGTGGATTCCTTCTACTGTTTCACACAGCATCAATGAACTAACAGACAATAACGCCGTGGAAAGTATATTGTATGTTATTTGTGGTAATTATGATGCAAATGTTTAGGAAGTAAAGGGGACGAAAAGATGACTTGCTGCTGGCAGGGACCGAACCTGCAACCTTCGAATAAAGCATCCGATGCTCTACCAATTGAGCTACGGCGGCAGTCATCCTCCCGTCCACTTTATTCGGTATTGATGTGCATTTAAACCTGGGAGTGTTAGTCAGCGCCTAGTTATCTTTTTGTCCACTTTACTTTCTTAACGTTTACCTCATAATTACTACAAATAACATCGCCTATACTTTCCTTGGCTTTATTCTCTGTTAATTCTTATTAATGTTGTGTCTAACAAAAAAACAAACAAGCCCTTAAAATTCTTCTTCTGTCGTTCATTTTACTGTTACAGTTATTTACGACATTGATATAACATGACGATTGTTAACTACAAGGCATGATGTTACGTCTCCGCATGTAAACAAAAAGTCGTTGAATAATTGAGCACTATTTATACAGGATGTTCTTCTTTTAGACAATGCAGATTTTTAACAAAAAAAACCTATGACAGGAAGGCTCCTGTCGTTTTTACACACGAACTCCACGTCGAGGCAGAACTACTTTGCCGCAGTTAAATTGACACTGTTGGAGCTAATTAAGAAAAACTCGTTAATTAACTTTTAAATTATTGACTTGAGGGAAGGTGTTTATATTACAAAGTTGTAGTGCGTGCCAATTTATGACATACCTATTTTTTAAAAATCACAAAAGCTGCACGTAGTTCAAGATATTCGTCATCGAATTTCAAGGGTGAAATCGAAACTGATCGCGCAAGGCGCGCTATACTCGCGGACAACTTTTTTTGGCAATGAAGGGAAGGCTAGAGAGCCGAACTACGCGTATGCTGCCGCTGAAGAATATAGTCCCACAATCGCATCAGTGTTTTTTGCGTGAGATAAAAAACAACAGCATTACTTTATTTTCTACGGGACGCTCTTTGAAAAGAGGGTCAGCACGCACCAGGGAGATATTTATATTTGTTTTACTTTATGCGGTTTCATTTCGCGTTTTTGGGCGCGTGAAAACGTCGCACCTTTTACGTGCACCTCACAGTCAAAATGGCGTCTTCGTCTTCAGGTGAGAGATCGTCACCCTCCAGCTTTTCCAACGACTCGCCGAAGAAGCTTGCAACGAATTTCACTAACAAATGTCTGTCTAAGTCTGTGATGGCCGCTTGAATAATCAAACAGCCGTCACACGAGATACGGAAGGTTCGAAAAGTGTGCCGAACCGGACTACTTCGCAGAGCAGTACCTGTGCTGTAGCTCCGCTCTCGTAGCCTTTCCTGCATTGCCAAGAAAAGTTGTCCGCGAGTATAGAAGCACGGCCGTTCTGCTACGTCAGACTGGAACTACCCGTCACAAGGGAGTGACGAAATTTGAATGAAGGTGAACCATGGCCGTATGTTTTCGTGAAAGACTGCAAGTAATCTCACTGTGCCTGCGCATCGCCTTACTTTTGCACGTAGTGTTTGGTGCTTATCCGTTTCTTTCGAACTGTGCACAAGAAAACCGCAGTATCAACCTTTTCTTTTTCTGGGAAGCATAAAACTCCGAGGCAGCCACTGCGGCGCTTTTTTGTGCAGACAGGCGAAATAGTTTTTCGTGCCTCTTTATAGTTTAAGAAAGAAACAGATAAGCACTACTCATCGCACGCAGATATTAAGCTATCTACTCGTGTATTTCAGAATGCTTACCGATTTTTCTGACCATATTCTGTTTCGGCGCGCCTTCATTCAAAATTCGTCACTTCCCTGTCACGTGTCGTTCCGGTGTTCCACCGCACTTTGTGCGCCCCGGGCGCCATCCCTTGTGATTTCGTCCTTGAAATTCAGTGCTGAATATCTCGAACTACGTGCAACTTTTGTGATTTCTAAAAAATGGGTATGCCATGAATTATTATGCACTACAACTTTCTAATACAAACAACTGCCCTCAAGTCAATCATTAAAAATTAGCGAGCTTTTGTTGATTAGTCGTGTCAACGTCATTTTAGCTGCAGGAAAGTATTTCTGCCGCGTCATAGACTTTATATGAAAAATCTGTATTGTCTAAAAAAGGACACCCTGTATATCAAGGCGGGGATGAAGAGTGCTGGACAGTGAAAGAACGACAGATCTGTTGTTCTTTCACCGTTAAGCCCAGTTAGGCGTACTCCTGCAGACCATCTCTATCAGAGAGAACAGCCCCGTTCTCATTAGTAAGCTTAATGTCAGGATGGCTGCTAGGGTTTACTACACGCTAGAAATGTCAAGGGTTTGTAACAAGGAGGGAGGAAATGTCATTTGAAAAAAATTATATCTGGTGGTAAAGATTGATACTAATTTTCGGAAAGACGAATTTTGTCAGCATTTCTGTAGTGCCTGTTACCTTTATTTCTGTGGTGCCTCTTTTGCAGCATCTTATATACTTTTCGATAATTTGGCGCTTACTAGGTGAAACAAAAAGACTGTCGGACATACGATCAGTGCGTTGCAAGTTGGTGCAAATCTTCGAATTATTCGTTAGGACCAAGTTGAAAATGTTTGTGGAGGATAGTAGTCCCTGTGGGACAACCGACTAGCTGGGTTAAGCACAAGTCGAGGCAGGTTTGAAGAAAAGAATAACCTTTTGTTAAATTTGGGACAGCTGATAACATAGACCAGTTATTATTGGGAAAGTTAGTCATCAAAGATCAACAAAGTGCAATTAGAAAAATGATTAACGATGAGATTGAGCACTCTTCAAAATTGATCTAAAAATGCTGCTTATGTTAGCTGGTTGGTAGAGCACACCAATAATTAGTAAATTGAAGCCTCGTTTAACTGAGACCTGTATACATTCTAAAAACTATC
Source organism: Rhipicephalus sanguineus (assembly GCF_013339695.2). NCBI lineage: Eukaryota > Metazoa > Arthropoda > Arachnida > Ixodida > Ixodidae > Rhipicephalus > Rhipicephalus sanguineus. The sequence goes on along the minus strand of NC_051179.1, from coordinate 8,867,020 downwards.
AACTGGAACGCAAGAGGCGACAAACTCCTTTTTGACAGCCTGCATGACATCACCGCCTTTTTTGTGCTTTCGATCACAGCAACTGACACTATGGTGTTGTCTACTCTAAGGTCCGTAGATAAGGTTTTGTGCTTTTTTCTCTTGTTATCAGTGGGCTGTAAAGAGGAAGCGGAGCTGTTTTTCTAGCACGTAGGAGATGCTGCCGCTGCGCCAATTGCGCTAAACTGCACCTAGGTGTCCCGGCTGCTCCATCGTGCTGCATTTCCTCAAAATTTGGCGAGTCTGCGCCCAAGGGTGTGCTCAGACTTTCAGAAACTAAACTAACTACTTGAGGTTCGCCTATTGAAAGCGACATCGCGGTGCAGCTGCGTACGACGCAATCCGAGCCAAGTCAAACCAAAAGCGGGCCAAACGTCGCTGTTGCGATGCAGATTTCAGCGGCTGTATGGGACACCACAAGAAATCCAGTATGGCTGTCGATCCGGTCATCACCTGCACGCACGTAGTCATTGCCGCATGTGTTGTCGTTGTTTGCTGCCGCTTGCCGGCTAGGATAATTTTCCACCGTATTGAACTTCCACTGCAGGGAATAGCTCACGCTTGAGCGCAGTACATGTCTTAAACATAAGCCGATATAAGGCTGACAGTAATGCTGAAAATTAGTAGATAGGACCGTAGGTCGGCAATAAAAGGTGGAGCTCAATAAGACTCACTCAAGAAACATATTTTGTGCTTAGGGCTCCCTTAGACTCATCAATATTTTTCTCAACCGGACTCACTCGAACTCAAACTCAGCAAAATATTACTCACCTGGACTCACTCAAACCCAGACTCATGGGTCGATCTGAGTCTGGTGAGTCGACTCATGAGTGAGTTTGCCGACCTGTGGTTCATATATTATATTCTATTTTTGCGAATACTAGCGCGGCAATATTCAAATTGCAGTAAGAGAAAAATGTTCATTGTGCAGAATTATTTCATGAGGACAAATAATGTAGGGAAGTGCTTGACAGGGGTGGCGCCAGAATTTTTCGACTGGGGGGGGCAGCCACGACAAGCGAGTCCCTTCGAGGTGGGAACTTATCCATTGTGGGATGATTGTTTCATCAAGGGGGGGGGGGCATTGCCCCCTGTATCCCCCCCCCCCGCTGGCGCCACCCCTGGTGCTTGAGCGCAATTTTAACGCGATTTGTTAGAGAGCTCGTTTTGCAGAAATTCCGCCATCGCCGACGGTGTCGTTTGTGAGCGAAAAATCGTCCGTGACCAAAAAATCGAGAAAGATGCAAATAAAATAAACAATAAAAATCTTTCGTCCCACTGAGGATCGAACCCAGGCCGTTTGCGGGGCAAGCAGGTGGCCTACCACAAAGCCACGATGTTACTTGCAACTGCTTCGGAAAAAAGCACTACATAAATGCGATGTAGTGGAAGGAGTCTCCGTAACGCATTTTGTTGGGCAGGTGTCAGGACAAAAGTGAGCCCATTCGGCGATTTGTAGGCACATTGGCGAGGCCATCAAACTACGTTTTTTGCGCGACGCCATGCTTAGAAAAAAGCCGGTATAGTGCACCCATCGCCGCTAAAAACAAACATAAACTTGCAAACAGCTCCAAAAATGGACAACTATATCCATCTAGCGGAAAACATATCAAGCAAACAACAAATATTAGAAAATGTGCTGCCATCTGTGAGACTCTGGCACAGGGAAATGCTTTAGATCGAAAACCTGTACCATTACTATAGATACATCGTGCGCGCGTGTGTGTGTAACAACACACATTAATAAGTATCAGGGTTGGAAGTGCTGTGCCATTTGCGCCATGCTGCACCAATCTGCTTCTGCTGCGCCAATCTGCTCCAAAACGCATTATTGCACCGAAACTGCTCCCAGGCGGCCTTTGGTGCCTTCATGTGCCGCTGTCACCCTCGGCGTGGCGTGCCCGAGCGAGCTCATATCAACCTGGCGCGCTCTCCGTGACATTCGTGACGGCACGAAAAAGCTAGCGAAAGGTAAAGGGCAGGAGAGAGCTACTGGAAAGTAGCTGCTCAGTCACTTTTCCGTTGTCACACTGGCGGTGACAGAATTTTGTGAAGATTTCAGTTCTCTCGTCTTCTCATTTTACATTTCAGCTGGTGTTCGTTGATATGAACATAAAAAAAATTCTCAGAATTGTAGTCAGGTTTAGCAACGCAGTGCATCTCTATTTTCCTCTGGGTTCTCACCTCGGCTTTAAGGGGAGATGCGGGTCGAAAAAGTAGAGTTCTTTCAAAAATTATCAATTTTTTGTTTTCACCTGTTTTGTTAAGTATCTCTACTGTTCAGAAAATAAAAATCAAAGTTGAGACTCAACTGGAAATGCGTTAAAATTGCGTCTAAAGAGCACAAGGTGGCTGGTAATCTTGACTGAAAGTGTGACGTCTTCTAGCACCTTGCGGCCGATAGCGCGCGGCCGCTCGCAATTGGGAATCGCATGAGGAGATCTTCAAATAACCACGGTTTCCTGCGCTGCAGAAGCGCAAGAAATAATAAAGAAAGCATGCTTTTGCCGCGCTTTTCGAGCGCTGCGACTGGATTTTAAGTCACGTGGTACGGATCTGGGACCGCCATTGGCCGCTGCACGCCTTGCGTGTTTCTCTCGCGTATTTATTTTCATTATGGACGAAGAGAACCGTAGCAAGCACAGTCACCGGCCAGTGAAGTATCGCTCGGTGAACAAATTTCGAGGACGCCGGCGCAAATCGAAGCCGAACACTCGCTGAACGACAAGGGCGTGTGCTGCCGCGAGGCCTAGCGACGGCGATGGCAATGCTTCCAACGAGTTTGCCACGGCGTTCAAGTATGTCAGTGCCTCGCAAAGAGAAGATCGCACTCTTCAACGACGAAGAAATAGTCTTTCTTGATCGCTGACATAACAGCATTGAACATCCTCGTGATCGGTGCAGTGTGTCTAACGTGTCATCGTTCGGGAATACGCGTCTGGGAACCAGCTTACAAACACACAGGCGTCGTTTCTGGAACTTCAATGCGAGAACAGCGAGTGCCCCGAAAGTATTCTTTCGATGCCGTATACGTTGCGGCGAGTTGCTTCGAGCGAGGAGGCCAGCGTAAGGGCAGCGAGTGACGGACCGATCGCAAGCAGAACCTACGGCAGCAGGAGCTCGCGCACTAGCTACTCTGCTCGAAAGAGCTGTGAAGGAGAAACTTATGGCGCTGGCTCATTTTAGTGGCAGTGGCTGCTAGAAGAACAATTTACCTCTTTTGTGTGCAATTTTGGTCGGATTTCGTTACCTCTTTCATAAATAAACATCCAATTTTAACTTTAAACTTCGTTTTTCTGAAAACGCACTTTTTGGCAACTTTTTCAACGTGCCCCTCTTGCTTTTGGTACTTCTGGTGCTCAGATCTGCATGAAATTTTGCCCAAATTTTCTCTAATGTGTGACGAGTGCAGTTATCTCGTCAAAATCTTATTATGTTATGCATATTAGAAAATCTGCAAGTAAACATTTACTGGGGTCTGGGTAATATAGACTTCCCATGTTTGAATTTTTCACATCTAGTAAATATTTTATATGCACTTTGTGGATAGTTTTTGGCACTCTACAGTTCAATTGGAGCAATATGAGCCATCAATTGTCAAAATATATAGAAGTTTAAGGATCGAAATAGGGGGGCTGCAAGGCCTATGTTTTACACATTTGTCATGGTGCAGAACAAAAAGTATGCAACTTACAAGAAAACTAATTATATATTTGAAATCAGCATAAACATCTCTACAAATACCCCAAGTTTCATTGCTCTAAAATGAATATTTAAAAAAAAGTGTCTTCGAGCCGAATCTCCCCTTAAAGGCCAACTCCGGCGATTTTTTGGCCATGTCAAAGTAATGGTGTTTTTATGTTCCTGAGACGCTCCTGTTACGGGCCCGATAGCAGAAATACTCGGCAAATTGGAAAATAATTTTAAATAAGCAAAAAAGCGCAACACCAAAACCGAAACCCACCGAGTGTACTGTCTACGTAGGACGTAGACGTTGTTACGAACGAACCGAAAGTCGTGCAAGGCATGCCGGTCATGCCGGCGCGGAGTATGAAAACTGTGACAGCCGGGACGACCAGCGAAGCGCCGGCCAAACCAACGCTGTCTGTCACCTTGTGCACAGCAGACGCTCGCTGTAGCGGCCGAAGCGCCGAAGTTAGCGGTGCCCTCGGCTGCGTCACTTCCGCCGCCTTCCCAATACTGACGTCACAGACGCAATGTTGCCAATGATTGTGGGAAGCCAGGAGGGCGTTTGCAGACACTCTTTAAAATTCATTTGCAAACAATCTGCGCATGTCTCAAGCCTGTTATTTGGCATAAATGACGGAAACGTGCAAACGAACGTACCCAGCGAATTTCATTGAGATCCATCGACCTCGAAAAATCGCCGGAGTTGGCCTTTAAGGGGGTCATGAAGCACCGCTTGGGCTTGTTGAAAAAACACATCCTGCGGGAAGCTGACACGGCTATGAACTGCTCAGCCAAATATTACAGTCGTGCGCGCCGCGTAATGGCCACAAGCGCAGCGCGAAGTTGCCGTTTCCCCAGGCACCCTCTTTTCGAACAGAGGCCGGTTCTCACTCTCGTCGGTGGGCGGGGCGTCTGTCCGTTTACGTCGCGGATCTGTCCGTTTACGTCGCAAGAGACATAGCATGCTTATTGGCGGATAGCCGATGTAAATCGAGAGCGGCGTTCGGATCAGATGCGCTTCTTGCCGCGGGGTGCCGCCACTTGCCGGCGCCGCACTCCTCAGTACACGGTAGCCGCACTCGCGCAGGCGAATCACAGCGGGAGAGCGATCGTGTTTCATGACGCGCGCTGACGTAACTTCCTTCCCCCGTGCCATCCCTCCCTGTCTAGCTTCCAGTGCGCTTGTCGGCACGAGAAAAGAGAGAAAGCGCTGGGAGCGTGCGCCAAACCCCCGTAACTCCGCTGATTCTTGACGGATTCGAGAAATTTTTGCGGCAATCGATTCGGGAGGCAGTACACTCCGATACTGAGGTCATTAGATCATTACTTGGAAAAGTGGTTCATGACCCCTTTAAGAGCATTGGCTTTTTAAGGTTATTTTTGTAGTCTCATTGTGTTTAGAATAAAGGTAACCTTTATTGGCTTAAATCAGTTCATGTAAGCTGCGGAACGTTTCTCATTTGTGTGAGGTCTACCGTAAAATTCAGAGCAAGCATCGTCGTCGTCGTCCCCCCCTCGCCCCCAACAAGCCAAAATACTGGCAAAGTGGAGGGAAGCGGGGGCGGGGGACGGATTCCCGGAACGGCACGTAAATTCAAGATGGCGGTGGCAAATTTTGCTCCGAAAAAAAAACAAGAAAGATGCATGCGGACTTCCTCACAAGTCTTCCCGCTTTCCTTCGTGGCACGGCGCATAACAACGGCCCTCAAACACAACAAACGCAATGGTAACGTGATCAAACCGCGGGAAGCATGGCATAAAAGCACCTCCGATGATGTGCCAGCGCAGCAGCGCTAAGCAACAAACACCGGTCTCTAAGGCTTTACATGAGCTGACTACATCATCATAGTTATGATCTTGAAATACAGATCTCGAAGGCCATGCTTTTGCTCACGGGACCCTGAAAATCATCATGGGTGTCTTGCGCTAAGTGCGGGGTGCGATCATTATTCGGGAGAACAAAGAATAAAATTTTTACAACAAATTTCACCCACAGGCACTTAAGAGATTAGGCTGCTAAGCAGGATTGGATGGGATTCAAGGAGGCTACTGTTGCGTTGACATAATCAGGATACGAAGAAGGGGGGGGGGGGTGCGCTCTCCTGGAACAGCGTGAAAATGTGAAATTAGCAGTGAAATTTGAAACGGCGCTTGTTCGAAATTTTACGGTAGTCAAGTGTTGCTATCCAAAGCATCGCTTATCTCTTGTTTTATCTTAGTTACTGCTGTGCAAGCTGTGATTCTTTAATCATGGAAACATTAATTTGTGGCAAGTATGGTTGGTTCATCAATATTCAGTGTTTAGTAAAAACCATTTGAATTTTTTATGTTTACCAGAAATAGAAATTTCAATTGACAATGATGTTTTACCCTAGAAATGTGCTCCAAACCACACCTTTTGGTGCTCCAAAGCTCCCCTTTTACCGCTCCAAAGCTGCTCCAAAACAGCATTATCACTGCTCCCTGAGCTGCTCCAAAAGTCTGAAGCCCGCTTCCACCCCTGAAGTATGTACTTAGTGGTTGAAGTGCGCACTAGGGGCCGGATTTCGCTGTCGCATTCAACTCTTAAAGGCGAAGCTTAAGGGTCCCCCAATTTTTTCGTAACATAATCTGAGAGGGTCGGGCGCGGTGTCTAGGAGGTTGGTGTGGAATGACCCAGTTGGAAGTTGTCACAGATGCATTTTGGAAAGCTAAGGTTACACTTGTTATGAGCAGCTTACAAGTAAGCCTGTGCAGATGCAGAAAGTTTGAGAAATTCAAGAAAACAGGACTGTGGTTGTTTAGAGGCATCAGAGCAACCTGAACTATCTACCCTTGTCATAATAGTACTGAAAACTCAGCCTGAAAGGTTTCACTTATTATGGCCTGATTATGAGGCCACTGTCAAGTAGTGTAATTGATGCCATTTTTTTAAACATTGTCTAGGTATTATTTATAGCTTGGTGAACATGATCTCATTCCTGCTCATTGCTCTGTTCCCATTTTCAGCAGACAGTTTTGGTGTTGCTGAATTTGCTATATATGAAGGAGAATGGACAGATGAGGTCTACACAGTGTCTGGTGACATTATGGATGGGGTAAGGCTGCCTTCTACGTGCCTAAAATACCAGTGCATGTCTTAGTTTCTGAAGTGTCAACTTACCATGTCATGTGAGCAGGATTATTTGGCGACTGGAGTTACTTTTAATGTACTGTATTTTCTCGCATATACACTCAAACCTCGATATAACGAATTATCGGTTATAACGAAGTAAATGAGGAATAGTCTTGTCATAGATATAGTGTTACAAATAAACGTTTAAGAAAGGGAAAATAGACAACCACCCATTTGTAGCACGAAGCCACAAGGAAATCCATACGGATTTCTCAGAAATAAAGCCTCTTAGTCGCCGAAAAATTCGTCCTGGTCCGGGGTCGGCGACTAAGAGGCTTTATTTCTGAGAATCCGTATGGATTTCCTTGTGGCTTCGCGCTACAAATGGGTGGTTGTCTATTTTCCCTTTCTTAAACCTTCCGCTACCTTGCGGGATTCCGCAGAACTGATTTTCAAATAAATGTTTATAACGAATTTTTGGATATAACGAAGTTATTTTCATGGCAGATGTGACTTTGTTATCATGAGGTTTCAGTGTAGTATCCCACACCAAAAAACGGAAAAATGTGCTTGAAAAGTGGGGGTGCAGGCTATATGCCCCGGGGGTTATATGCATGTTTTTTTTTTTCTTTTTTTTTCATAGAGTTAAAGTTAGGGGTGTGGGTTATATGCAGGGGTGGGTTATATGCGAGGAAATATGGTATTTAGGTTCGTGGTGCTTCTTTGTACAGTGTGCATTTGAAATGAAGAGCTAGCTGTTCCGGTAGGTTTCCTTCTGCAATTCAGGAAATTTTCAAATTTATTGCAGAACATCATTCATTATTGCATTATCATTATTGCAATGCATAGGTGCCTTACATACATACATATGTGTGTGTGTGTGTGTGTTTGTGTGTGTGTATTTATACACACACACACACATACTGTATTTACTCAAATTTAGGTCACAAGTATTTTTCTTCGAAAACTCATCTACAAACTCTAGGGTTAGCTTATATTCGAGGATTAAAAAAAAAAGTGATGCCATTTACCATTTCTATCAGAATCATAACAGCGGATTGCTCACGCCATTGTGGCTCGTGTGACTGCCAGTTCAAAGTGCACCCCGCAAACTGGTGACCGGCACCACACTATACCACAAGAAATAGGTAGCATTTTCATTTGGAGATGCCGGCCGGCCAATGATTATGACTTGGCACATGTGGTGATGGCCGGAAACGTGATAGCAACCACTGACAAACGTGCAAGTGTGACTGATCGCCAACCGTCCTATCACGCTAAGCATATCCAACTATCTGTTTGGGAGTGCATGTGGCATAGCGCCGTTTTTAACCTGCTGCGTGCTTCTAATAGACACCAACCCAAATGCTGCCAAGCTCGCTGCGCTGCCATGGGACAGCTAAACCTGCCTAAACTGAACAAGAAAGCATAGCCGTCGCCACATTGGCTTCACATGATGTGTGCAACACCTGCCCTACTGTTAGAAGCGAGCAGTGTTCACGCATAAGGACACGCTCTGCACAGACACTTGCACGGCAAACGCGCACGTGTAAGAGTCCCGTCGTAGTGATAGCGTGTGTGTATAGCTGCACACAATGCACTCTGGATGAATGGTGCAGTAGCAGGTGCCAGATTTTAGAGGAACGGCATCAGTTTTGTTCAGTAGAGATTGCTGTACAACTCGCTCTGAAGCAAGCTGGATGAGCCCTACCATGTCAAGCTATTGGTGATACCCTTCACGGTTGGATTGTAAGGACTGTTTGTGTATGCTGTAGGCTCTCTTTGTTTCTGCTCAGCCTACATTCGAGGGCTTCTTTTCTGGCTTCAGGCTTTAAGGGTGTCAGCCTAGAATCGGGGCCTGCTTAGGTTTGAGTGTGTGTGTATTCTGGGGGTGCTGGGCGGCACGCAGGGAGTTGAGGACAATGAAGAGGTGTTCGGGCTTGGCGTGCTTACGCATGGCGGAACAGTGGGCAGTAGTTGGGGACTGGAGCTTGACTTCTAGCTTCGCCTGGGTCCTTGCACCCCTCCGAGAATATATGTGAAGGGCCCAAAGGTATAGCGCATCCAAGACGGGACAAAGTGAATGACACATGAACACACGTACACAGCACTAACTTGCAGAAATGAATGCCTATTGCTTGTGGAGCCACTTTGTAAATATGTAAATAGAAGGGCAATCTAGTTGTCCTTGTGTACACACCTGGTCATTGCTTTAAAAAGAATATTTTCTGAAAATAGGGGTGCGTGGGGAGGTCCCAACGAGGACACAAGAAAAGGGGACAAGGGGAGTACCCTCGTTATTTGCTTGCGTTAAATTGCCATATTTTTTATGGTCTACTCTGTAGGGCAGAGATTGCTTGCTCCTGCCAAAAACGCGAGACAGACAAAGCTGACTGCCTTTTTGGCACATCAGTAAAGGTTTGCATCCATAAATATCTAGCGTTGGATGTCCTCGCAGCTGTAGCGTGATTTAAGCTCGACTTTCCTTAGCTTTTAGTGAGTAGTCACTTTAAACGAATTACCGCTTCTGTCTAATATTTCTGCTGTCCCATGTGGAGATAGATTTGCACGAAGCTTACCCTACGAGGCGACCGGGAAGGGACGCGACGTTCTCCACTGCCGCAGCAAATAAGACGCTACGGCCGGGTTCGTCGACTCTCCGACTCGGCTCAGAAAAGGCACTCGAGGCAGGTTGTCAACAAACACGGGTTTATTAACCCAAGATGCAGCACAGGGCGACAATCACGGGTTTGCGGGCCGTCAGGGTAACTCCGCAAGACCGATCAAGTATGCTTGCCAGCGGCACTACTACTATCACACAAAGGGGCAGCAGTCGAGCACACGAACGAGAAGCCGCCTGCCAGAGCAGCGTGTCAACCTCTCGTGCAGGCCTGAGAGCATCTGACACGGCGAGCCAACGCCAGACAGAAGTGAGCTCATGGGAGAGGGGGTTGTCACTTGCGGCCAATGAGGACAGGCGTTGCGCAGTGACGTAAGCTAGCGTGGTGGCTTGTCCAGACGGCTGGACGCGTGCCCGCACGACGGGAAGCCGACACATGGCTTGCGCCGCCGTGGTCGCCATACTGCCGATTAACGCGCTAGCTGGAGCGCCAAAGAGTAGGGTGCACTCGATTCCCACACCCATTCACTTCATTATAACGAGGGTTTACTGTACGTAACTCTGAGAAAGTGGTGCAGTGTTGAGTGAGTACTACCCTACAAGATGTTCCACGTTTAGCGCTGACATAAAGGACCTGTTCTATTCTTTGATAGCAAACACTGATGAGTTGCTTGAAAGATACTATTGTTGAGGACAATGATGAAATTGCTTTCAGAAACGGTGTTGGTATTCTGGTCAAGAGCTTCCTAGAGGTATGGTTTTACTTGTGCTTGACGGTTGTTTCTTTTGGGCCAAATCTGTATGTACAGAAGTCTAGGGTTTGTATCAGGTCAAGAGTGGTGCCAGTAACAAGTAATATTTTTCTTGGAAAAGTTGAGGGAGCTCTAAAACAAGATTTCGAGGGTATTGCTTGACATGTTTTTAGATACGTGGATGACTATTTGGTGTTTGTTGATCGGGCTGATTTTACCCGACCTATGATCTGCCGTAAAATCCCCGAGCCAGCGCCGCCCCCCTTACGATGAAAGATAATCCGAAAAGAATTGAAGGGGGGCCCTTGCTTGGTCATGCATCAAAATTCAATATGGCGGCGGAAGAGCCGCGCGTGCTTCCAGTGAAATGCATTATTCAATAGGCATGTATTGTCATTATTAGCCCTGGTCAAGCAAATAAAAACACTGAATGAAGCAGTGAAAATGGCAGGAGGGCGGGGGGGGGGGGGGGGCACTTGCTTGGTCATTGGCACATATTTCTCCATAAGAAATAGGTGGCCGCTTGCTTGGGTAGGGGTGCTTGCTCAGGATTTTACAGTAGGTTTTGAAGGTGTTCAAGCAAAGGGGCAGAGGTTTGACCTTTACGTCACAAGTCCCGAGGAACAATATCTTGCAATTCCTTGATCTTTCACTATGGTCCCAAAGGAACCATGTTTGCTATACCTGGCGACAACTTTCTGTCACAGCACAGCCAAAGCTACGTGGGCGAAGCTTCTGCACATGTGTTACTTCGCCATGTAGTCCGTTTGCAGGCGATTGTTTACAGGCATAGGAAAACACGAAACCGTCACCAAAAAAAAAAAACTAGAAACAGCAAAAAACGAAAATTCTTTATGGGATAAGGTTTCTTACAACGCAGAAAATCTTGAACGTAATACCTATTTCTTTTCTTCTTACGCCTTCTTTTATGCTACGTAGTCTACAAAAGTTTGTGTTCCCCGACTAGAGCATTGCACGGGCCCGAGCCGGCCCGAAAGCCCGGGCCCGGCCCGCGGGCCGGGCCAGGTAAGGGATTGTTGGATCGGGCCCGGGCCGGGCTCGGGCCCGTGATGTTCGGGCCCGGGTCGGGCTCGGGCCTGAGCCAGGCCCGTATTAGGCCCGGGTCTCATACGTATCTGTATAATCACGCTCCGGACACCCGACACGTCACGTCGACGGGGATCGCTAAAGAGGCCGCCGGCTGGTTCACTTCGGCGCTCTAATAGACAGTTGTTTTGGAAGCCCTTAGTCCGGTCTCGCTTTAAGGCGTAACATTTTCAAAGATCGAAGGCAGTCACACGAAGACGACGAGACAGCCATCTTCAGTGAACAGCGAGGACGGTGGCTCGCTCTCTAACGGGTGTGCCTCGCTTTGACAGATCTATGGCACTGCGGTGGCGGTGACTCGGGCAAGAAGGGTGGGACAAAGAACGTTCTTGTTTTGAACACGAAAACGTTGCGTACGTTGGGTGCAGTTGCCTGCCGAGGAGTCAACACGACAGCTTTAATTTATGTAACGCTGCCCAGCCTGGTGTATTCCTACCAGAAGCAGCTAGAGCACGTTTTTTTTTTTCATTGCATTGTGCAATAGATGAAGTTTGCAGACTTGCTACTTTTACTCAACAGCCCTAGCTCGTATGCAATTGATGTAAAACTTAAACTAAAAATGTCTGCCATGTGTTTTTTTTTTTTCAGTTTATGGAGGTATATTTTGTAGTCGTTCTTTGAAATGCAAAAATAAGATTGCGTGGTTAGCACTGCGTGTGTACATGAAACAGCCAGCTATGACTCCAATTATATTTTATATTGCCCTGCAATCATTTCGCGAGAGTGTTACGGGCGTAATTAACCGAAAGTACACACAGTACCAGTGAAAGTCGTGACACTGAAAGAAGTTCCCAAAACAATCTCTAGAAAATATCTTGTGTGTGGCAGGTATCTTTACAATAACCGAAGGTTAGACAGTGCCTCCTTTATGCTCAAGGCATAACTAGCTGAAACGGGTCGGGTCGGGCCGGGCCGGGCCCGAACCTTTCAGGCCGGGGCCGGGTACGGGCCACATTTAAGAACACCGGGCCGGGCTCGGACGGGCCGGAGCATGGCGTTTTTGGGCCGGGCCGGGCCTGGGCCGGAAAAATCGGCCCGTGCAGTGCTCTATCCCCGACTACATGCAGCAGCATATTAAAAAAGTGTGTGCTTCAGTTCCATAGCTTTGGCTGTGCTGCCACTGAAAGTTGTCGCCAGGTATAGTACTAGTCAACCCGATCTGTGAAGTCACTGATAAGTTATCATCGGCCCATTCAAAGATTTTTCAGAATGGATTGGCTATGTCGTGTCTTTGCTCAGCCCTAAAAAAGTCTTGTGCTCATGTTGTATGTGAAAGTTCTTTACATCAGGTTGACAGGTTGGAAGTGTCTGGTTTCCCCTGCATGGTCCTTGCCTCTACTTGACAACGATTGTTGCACTGCTTGAAGTCTGAACAAAAAGAGGGGCTTGGTACAGCGGGTATGCCCTCAGATAGGTGAAAAAAGGTCGCCATTATCCCCCATCTGCGTTCTGTCTCTCATTGTTTGAAAAAGATAGCCGGTCATTATGACATGAATATCGTCTTTCGCGGCTGCAAAAACCTCAAAAGTGTGTGCGCAGGCATTGACAAAAGGGTGCAAGAAGGGCAGGCAGCTCTATGAAGCACTGTACAGGATTCATTGACCGTGCCAGCGGTGTTGCGTACTTCGTCTCTTTGTCATGCAGAGGCATGTATGTTGGTCAAAGAGGACAGTGTCTGCTAAAAAGAGCATGCTAGCTCCCTGAAGGGTATGCCTTCATTGCACCTTTCCCTCCATTGAGGCACAGTTGGAGCGATAGCTTCAGGAAGTTAATCTTGAATCCTCTCTTCGAAAATGGGCCTCTTTGCATGTGTGTGTGTGTGCGCGCATGAAATATGTCTAGATTATGAGGTGAATCAGTTTGGGTAAACCAGCAGAAGGATATTGAAACTTGAAAAAAAAAATGAAATACAATAAAAGCTGCAATAAGCAAGAAACTGAGCTGAGAAAGAAGCTGTGAAAACTTTTTTAGTTAGATAATCTATTGATTGTGAAAAATGTGCCTGATTTTGCTTGTGTACAGTAAATGTGCTTTCGTGCTGTAAAAGATGTTGTCTTTTTTTCTACATTCTAAAAAAAAGTGTTCTAGGTCTTTGAAAACCCTCGAATTTTTTTCTTCACAGTTGCTATGAACCCTGTAAGCATTCCCTATCTCTGTTCTTTATTTCAGTATCTGTATGACCTGCTGATGAACATGCTTGAGGAACGTGGAATCTCCAGCGAGTTTGGCTACAATCTTGTGAACTTCTGCACTGTTTACGAACATAGTCTTTACATTGGCCTGCTGGAAAAGCTCAAGGATTTTGTCTCAAAACAGTAGAGCTGTGCTTTGTGACGATGAAACCCGTCTTCAGACTTTTCTAGTATCATGCCTGTATTAATGTAGATACATTTATGCCCTGTATAAGCAGCGTCTGTGGACACAGTCCAGTATGTTGGTAAAATATTCATTGAGTTGGTACTTTGTGCTGAAGTTCTCACAATGTTCACTGAAGCACAGGGTTGCTTTCATTGTAAACAATAAATGTTACTGAGTATACAGTATATACACTTCACTGTGCTGAGCACTCTAAAGAATATAGTAGCAGTGCATGTTCATCACTTCACTAACTTCAGGTGAGGAGAAAGTGTCAGTTAAAAGCACTGAACTGTGCCAAATATGAAATGGAAGGTCTCAACCTTTTAGGAGCCTTAGGGGTGTTTTGGTGGATGGTGATCTGATAAATCTTAGGTGTTACCCCACCAGCTGCATTCATTCCACTGGCCCAAAGGGTGTTCACCTCGAGTAGTGTGGCAGCTTCAGGGCTTGCCACAGGGAAAGGATGGATTCCTTGCACTGGCAAAGCGAGCCTTAAGTCCAGGAAGGGCCACTCCATGGTGTCAGCGCAGGACCAGGGTGGTCTTCCTGGTTGTCGACAGGCCAGTTGGTACAATCTGAGCATGAAAACAGTGGGCAAGAACAGGTCAGGCAACATAATGAGAGTACTGTGTGTGCTCTCATTCTGTTGTCCCATTTTTGTGTGCTCATGCTGGTGGTCTTGCTGTTTTCCCGACTGGAGGTCCAGGGTGTGGTATGTGAAGGTTCTGATTGATCAGGCCAGCTGGGTAGCTGCAGCAAATGGCACTTCACAAGCAAAACAAACAAAAATCTCACAGGGTCCCTATGCATTTGCCTAAGACGACTTTCGCCTTCGAGTCATTTTAGGAGTGGAGGCATTGCAAGCTTTCTGCACCTCGCCTGGTTTTGTGCTGTCTCCGTGATCGGCCCACTTTGACCAAGGACAATGTCATGTGATGTAGTGATGACATCACATGACATCTGTGACGTCACATGGTGAAGTCATCACGTGATGATGACTTTTTTGCATCACTCGTGATAAGGTATTCTATAAGTTTTCTATCAGTACTACTGCTACACAACTACTACTACTGCTGCTGCTGCTGAATGCGTGTGGGGCAAGCCGGCAGCGGTTGCTAGAGCGTCTCCGGTTCCCCGCAAAAGAAGGCACATTAATTTAGGTCCGAGGCTCCAGTGACTTCCTCCACCCGGTGGACGTGATCCAGGAGCACGAATGGCGTCCCCGGGTCCGAGATGACGAGATGTGCCTCCCACTTCTCCTTTTTGAAGTTTGTGCTGTGGTTTAGAAATTTATCTAAACCTACTGGTTTCACACCGTCATGAGATGTGGAAGCCTGCTGCCACACCATAAACAGACCTGGCACAGTTTAGGATGGATTTTCTGCACCGAGACCTATATCGCTCACATCATGCACGGGGAAATCCTGTGAACGCATAGTACAAAGAAGGTTGCAAAACTAGAGGTGGGACTCTTCCCAGCTATCATGTTGCTCTATCCCCGCTGTAGTCAGGAGCCTGTGAACTGGCTCCCCACTCTGACAGAGTTATCTCTCAAAGGGCAGAGTAACAAATCATAAGCAGCAAAACGTCACCGGTGGTGGTCCAAATGTGTGCAATGGATGCGCTGCCGTATACGTGCCGTATATTTTGTTTTGACCACCGTAGTTAAGGTTGTAAGGAATTGGACACGTCGATTAGGTATTACCTTCTCACGCCTGGACATAGCGTAGATGCAGTGAGAACTCACGTCCTTTCCCGACACTTTTTGTGGAGAGTCTCTCGTGCTGTATAACGTAAAGGATCCAGTGAGTGTAGTGTGGCAAGAGTCGCACAGTGCTGTTTACACACTGTTCAGTGTATGCCATAAAGCCGCGCTTCAACATGTCGTCCACTACAGTTTCATGGTCTCGAAAAACAGCGGTGACACAGCCAAGCACATCTGCACGTGTATTACGCTGTGGTAACATGCGATAGCTTAACGCTTAACAACTTGGCCTGCGCCAGCTGGAAATGATGATGACCTCTTGCTGATGGCGCTCACCCACAAAGGGGGATGGGCCAAGAACTGGGCGGCTGCAATGCTCAGCTTCGCCCTCGAGGACCAACTCTGGGCCGTCCAGCGGGCCGAGGCAGCCGCCAGAGCTCAAGGGCTCGTGGCCGACGCCTAGGTGGGGATATTAGCCCAAATCCCCGAAGAACTCGCCGGACCTTTTTTTTTTTTTTTTTTAATAAAGTTGCTCTCTCTCTCTCCTCTGAATGCAAAACAAATGCCATTACGGTATTTAAATGATCAGTTGCACGATTAAATTGCGCACCTGACAACAATATAATTGCGACTGATGCATCTGTATCAAACGAAAAGGCTGAGGTAGGCATCTTCTCTACTTCTCTTGACTGATCTTTTCCTGTTCGACTTCCAGATTGCACACCTATCTTCATTGCAGATCGAATTATTTGCTATTGTTCTGGCTCTATGAAAACTTCCTTCAAGCGAATCGGAAGCAGTTATAATTACAGATGCTCTTTCAGTATGTTCGGTGCTCTCTTCGGCGACAAACTTGACGCTCATTAATATGTTTCATCATTTAATACCGGCAAACTTGCAAAAAATTCAGCTGTTATGGGTACCAGGCCACCGCGGATTATATTTAAATGAGATGGCGGACTTATTAGCCACAATATCTCGAAGCGGACCCATTACACCAATTATACCTGATACTGCTTACGCGACAGCAATAAGATTTCAAAATGCGTGTCTGGCATAATGAAATTGGCAAATTTTCATTGGATCAATTCAGCGACTTCACACATACAAGATTTTGCTGGAATAAGCCGTGGTGTGTATCACGGCAATTAGAAGTTACTTTCATCAGACTACGCTGCAGAATTCCGAAGTTGAATTATTACTTGCATGAAGCTGGGCCTCAGCGCGTCACCGTTATGTCAGTTTTGCGGTGAAATAGAGACAATAGAGCATTTCTTTTTATTCTGTCACCGGTATCCTAATCAGAGGAAAAGATGCCTCGTCACTCCCCTTCGAAAGTTAGGATTACAAATCAGTGTTGTGCAAATTTTATCATTTGGTGGCATTACATTAGGTTATAGCCACAGGGAGGTCCTCTCTGCAGTGGTTGATTACATACAGGAAACAAAAAGACTACCATGCTAATGTATACTGGCTTATTTTCATTATTAATTACAACCTGTTGTTGCATCTGTCAAACATCACATCTGATAGTCTGACTGCTCTATGGAATTTTCAAGTATTAGCTGGAAACTATAATTGTTTATTTCCTTTAATTCTTTCTTTTTCTTCTTCCCACTCTCGCCTTGCGTTCGCTCAAAGTGCGAATTATGCGGTCTCAAAGAAAAGAAAGAAAAAAAAGAGCACCAGCTCCAGAAGTGATAGGCCTAAAAAGAGATTTCAAGAGAGTAAATGAGCTGTATTGTATACAGCGGTCGCCGGAGACTTCCCCATACCTGGTTCTGATCTTACTATCTCTTCTGTAATACACCTACAGTATTTTGCCCATCTTCCACATGTCGTCGAGCCCATTCCACAAGATGAGAGCTGTAACTCTTCAACATCAATGCTCAGATCATGGGACGTGCTTTGTGTTTCTCCATTGTCTCCTTTCCGGTGAGAAAATGTGCTCAGTGAGCTCGTCTCATGTAAATAAAGACAATTACGCTTAGCGCAGCCTTACTGAAGCTTTTTTTTTTTTCACTACTGCAATCATTGTATCCAAATTGAACTTTTTATTCACAGCATCGTTTACATAAAGACGCTAAACACGTCGGCATTGTGGCTGAATGTACGATCGGTTGTACACTGCTACCTCATTTTTCAAGAATACTGAGGATCCTAGAGGGCAGTGCTTAGGCGCTTACAGTAAAACCCCTGAATTTTGAAAGTAGCGACACTCTCCTCCGCGCCCGCGTTTTCTTCCTCAATTCTTGGATTTCGCCCCTGGCCGGCGCGGTGCACACAGCACGCTGAACCCTTCACTGGCTCGCCGCAGCCGCATTAGATTCACTGCGCGCGCTTGTTTATTCGGCCCTTTGAAACATTAAATGATAATCTGTCGCTTAAAAACCGTCGTGACGAAAGTGGGCTTCCGATAGGACATACTGACAAATATATATCTTTTAAGACTCTTCGATAAATACAAGCGAATGCGTTTCGAAAAAAGAAAGAGTATACCAACTGGCGACAGAGCGGTTTACTTCTCCGTCGCCGCTTCGGCTGTCCATAACGCGGAGTTGTATTAAGCGCACGTAAAGTATGCAGCATAAAGTATGGTCGAGAATTTCGCTCCTAATTCTTGTCTTGATGAGCTCAAAGAAGGTAGCCAAGAAGAAATGAGGTGGTTTACTTGAATTGCTCGAAATGAGTGGGCCGGAAGCCTTTTAGTGCCAATGCCGCTGTCAGACACGTACGCACGAACATATACACATGCGCGTACACACGCAATACAGGCACGCACGCACGCACACGATACACACACATGCGCATATACACACGCGATACAGACACGCACGCACATACGAGCATACACGCACGATACAGACACGCACGCGCATATACAAGTGATAGACACGCACGCCTATACATGCACACGCGATACAGACACGCACGCAAATACATACATACGCTCGCGATACAGGCACGCCCGTGCATACATGCACACGCGATACACGCACCCACATACATCCACACGCGGGTACAGTCGTGGTAGACACGCGCGCACATACACAGGCGCGAATATACGCAAGCGCACACGCACGTACGCACGCGCCAATACAGACATGCACACACATACGTGCGCGCACGCACGCACAGGCGCGAAAACACATACACAAGCGCACACATACACAAACCTACGCACACGCAGGGGCGCACATGCACTCGCACACACGCAAAAACACGTGCGCACACGCACCTACACACGCAAGCGCACACATGCACACAAACGAAGACGCATGCACCCGCACACACGCCTGGAGGGTTCATGGCGTGCGCGAGCAATTAAAAGCGCGCAAAAGCGCGCGAAGTTTCCTTGCGCGCGCTTTTCGTGACGTCAGGGTCACCTGACTGGGAGGTATCGCGCGTCGCAGCCACTCGGCGTTGCGGATGCGCCGGCTCCACGAAAGAGAGGGTGAAAAAAGAGGAGGTTGACGGCGCGACGAGGGTGCGGCTGGTGCGGCGGCGCGGATAAAACAGCGCCGCTACTTTCCAACATCTGGGGGCTTTAGCTTACAGTCGTTGGCCCGATCTTCGTCAGTCATTTTAGCCCGGTAGCGTCGATTAGACTCGCGGCTCACGTTTCTGTTGCCGCTGGCTCCCCGGACCCTCTAGACGGGATCGTGGCGTCCGAGAGCAGCTTATGGTATCGTTGGCACATAGTGTTGCAGAGCTGTCTGCACAACTAGAATACACATACTGGAAGAAATAATACACATTATATACACTTTTTTTTTTTCTGGGTATACGTGTTGTCTAGACGGCCCTGTAGCACAATGTGCCAACGATACCATAAGCTGCTCTCGGGCGTCCATACTTCCTATTGGGCCCGCCAAGCAAGCTCACATTGTAACGCGAATCCGTTACTCGTAGACCTGACATCAACGCGACAAGACTTTCGAGCACTCACGAGCCACCGACATACATCTCGTATCTTGCCGCCGCCTGTGACGAGTGTCAGCTGCAAGGGCGACCAGTGACTACGTGCTTTGCGGTGAAGTGGCAACAAAAAGAAATGCAGGGTGCGTTCGGGTTCGGAGCGCCAAATTCAAAAGTGATTTTCTTCCTTAAAGGGCCCCTGACAGCCGATTTCTTGTTTGTGACATTTATGTTGTAATAAGTAGGTCTATGTCTTGTAATCACGGAATGACACCGTAAATCCTCCAACGTGATGTCTAAATAATCCTAGCAGCGTTAATTGTGGTCATTTTTAGTGTAGGTTCAAAACGCGCGCCGAAAGAGGATAAGAAACTAGCGCCGCGCCGCGGCGGTCGCGCCTCGGGGCACACGTGATGACGTGCGCTCAGTACTGGGTGACGTCAGCCACGCGCTTGTTGAACTGCCAGTTGGAGAACACACACACGGAGAGCTCACGCTGCCTGCCGACACGTACCGAAGAAGGAGAAGGTGGGAAAGCAAACATGCTTCGAAATATACCACAGTGCATGCACCGCGCATATTTCTGTCTGTGACGTCGAGAACACTTGCTTTACCTCTGCAACGTCACAAGGGGCCTACGTCTACGTCATACTAGTGGTTATGTTGATAGGAGTTCAAAATTCAGATGAGCACTCAGGCTTACTTTAAAACCAAATTAAAATATCTTAAAGGCAACGCTCGTCACTCATAATCGGTCAGAAGTGCCCCCGCATGCAGGACTATCAAACAACACAAGCATCTCGAGTTTCCAAATTCGGTGTCAGGGGTCCTTTAAAGGGACACTAAAGAGAAAAAATGAATCGCTTTAGATCGATAAATTGTGCTCTGAGAACTTTAATGTCGTTAATTTCGCCATCACAGGTTTATTAATAGAGGATAAAAATAAGTTCAAAGTTTCATTTTTAAATTTCGCGCCGAAACCTCCCCGCGTGACGTCACGGATTTCAAAGTGTATTTATCGTATTAGTGTATTTCAGCGCCATTGGCTCAACAAAATTATCCCTAACTTGTTAAGTCTATGGCCCCCTCAGAGGACAATGTACTTATTTTTACCGATTAGGAACTACGTATCCCTAGTAGGCGGCGTCAAAACATGTTACGTCACGGCAAATGGTGCGGAAACTTCAAGGTGGCGTCGCCACCCACATTTTGCTTTTTGAGCGTTTTCTCGCTTATTAAACGTCTTCTCGCAGCAAACGTGGTGTTTTTGGGATTGTGAAAGAGTACTTTACTAATATGAGAAAAATTGTTTTGCTCTTTAGTGTCCCTTTAAAACAAAAAAATTATTTGATTAGACTTTCTTCATTACTTAGCGATGAAATCTTCTATCAAACGCCGCAAGACGAGAATTTTTACTTGGACCGCATCAGCACGAAAAGCACGGTCAAACATGCGTCAAATCGCATATTTTGTCAATTTCACAATTTTTGGGGGGAAGATATGAAGTCCATTTCACCACTAAACATTTTTGTACTAAAATACACTTTCCTGAAAATCATACTATTATTAAGATTGATTAGGGAGAGTTCGATATAGCTCAGCAAAAATCACGAACTTTGAAGATTTTTGCAGTTTTTGAAAATACGTAGCTGGTAGTGAAACACAAAAATTTCGGAATTAATAAATAGGACAACTAGATAGAACCTCTGTGATAGCGCAAGCGCGGTTTCAAAGCTCAACACACAAAAATAGATTTTATACACATTTTTCTGTTAGGCACAGAGGGCCCCTCACCAGGTTCGACAATTTTGAGCTGACGAGCAATGCATACACTGGGCGTTCACGATCGCGTCTGCCAAAATTTGCAACGCTCCGCGCCGCGGAAATGGGTCAAATTTGAAGCTGATCGAACGCTGCTTGCCCTTCCCGCGGCCGCGCGCCCAGAGAATGAGGGAATGACGTACACGATGGAATGGCCCCGGTAGTGCTGTGACGTCCGTCCTCCACGTAGACGACTGTGCTCTGACATCGCCAACAGTAGCACACTGCGATGTGTAGTTTGTGTAATTTGTTGCTTGAATACATGAATAAAACTTGAGAGTAATAATAATAAAACACACAAACGGAATGTGTGCGTTTTCTTTTAAATGCGAATGCATTTCTTAGTCGGGCTATGTCCGGCGTTGTCCGCGGCGCCCTCTCCCATAGCAACAGCTGCGGGCGCGCGCGCTTATCCTCGCCCCTAGCAACCAAACCAGAGCATGTGGTGCGAGAGAGTGTAGGAGAGGGTAGGTGCAGTGCTTTGCCGCTTCTTCTCTCGCCGTTCGCTCTCTCTCCTCCCTGCGCCCCACTCTCCCGTCCGCTCGCGCCTCACTCTCGACCGTTCGCTGGCTGAGCGCCTCTCAAGGCGATGGCAGAAGTCGGTGAAGGCGAACGTCTGACGGCAACGGTACCCTCTCTCGGCGCAAGAAATGCATTCGCATTTCCTCACGATTCCCTTCGGGGAGGTGAGGGCACTTTTTTTTTAATTTTTACTGCGAATCGCAGCGAGATGCGAGACTAATCTACCTCCGTTTCGCATGCGCGTTCGTGTTCTCGCGCTTTGCCCATCGTGCAGACAACTAGATAGACAGACAACGTACACTCCGCCTATGCCTTACAACGGCATAGGCGGAGTGTACGGGGTGGCTGTGGGGCTCCACCCCCCCCCTCGGACGTTTTCAGGGGGGGGGGAGCTTCCCCCCCCTGGCGCCGGCCCGAGAAATTTGTCAAGATCTTGGCTTAGGTCCCCGTCCCTGACAACGAACTGTTGGCCGTCCTGTCTGGCAGCTATGTCTCAGGGGGCTGTTCATGCCCGCGTCTTTTTCATTTCAGGCCTATAAAATTCGCATCATGGACCAGTGACGAGCGAAACATTCACTTGAAAATGCCCCTCAAACGGATTTGTACGTGCAGAATATGTTTAGTCTTGAATCGCGTAGCGATTGGTTTTCAGAAAACAAAAATTCGGCAGATCCCACGCCTTGTGGGAATCTGTTTCATGCGAAGCAGTCAGCGAGTAGTTCTATGCTGCACTTTTTGGCTTTCCGCCAAGCGTTACGAGGTGGATCGACGTGTTTTTGTAGGTGTAGAGTTGCGTGCACATCGTGGGCCAGGCACTTCGAACGGTCTGGCGTAACGTCAGCGCTCACGTTGGAGCACATACGTCAGTATTATCGAAACGAAGTGCACTTTACGGTGCGATGATGCGAATATCATACGTAACAATTTCGTTAGCGTATTCCTCCGGGGTCGAGCAACACTTGAATATAGCTCGATGAATCATAGGAATACAAATGTAATATTTATTAGACTGCCATAAAAGCGGAGCCAGCACTGGAACCACAGACCTGACATGACGCCTGTATCGTAGGATTACATAGTGTTTATTGCTTTGTTATAAAAGTAGATAGCCAGCCCCACAACCACAATTGACGTTGCACCGACATTACGCTTGCATAAAGTGTATTTACCAAGCAGTTTCTAGACCTGGCGTGGCTCTGCGGTAGAATACCTAACTGACACGCAGAATGCTTGGGTTCGCTTCCTGCTCGGATCCTAATTTTCATTCTTTGCATTCGTCGGGTCAACGCTGTCGATGTCGGTTTTTTGTAACGCTCTCGAATTTACATTACCAAAGTCTGTTCTCGTCGTTCGTGGATAGATATAAACTGTCAGTCACCTGTGGCGCATACCCGTACACCGTGGCCCATGGTAAACGGGTATGTGCCACACGTGTCCGGAGGAAAGGGATTGACGACGTACGCGACAGGATTTCACTTTATTCATGTCATGACCAGACAGTCATATTCGTTAATCCTCTTACGCTCCTGTGCCAATTTTCGTCTACACCAAGTTAAGGAGGCGATCACGAGAGCACCCAGACGTATCGGCCAGATAGATAGATAGATAGATAGATAGATAGATAGATAGATAGATAGATAGATAGAAACGCTAAAAGTGCCCAGGGTTCGCTAAGAAATGCTTCGCCATTTAAAAATGCTACTGAGAATACAAAGCATTCTCGACACAATCAGTCAGGGAATGTTTTCGCGCAGACTTGCTCTCCAATAGAAAAGGGGCAATTTCCTGTTTGTCTAGAAATAGGTACACTTCGACATGCCTGCCCATAAAAGTTGCCGAGAAAAGATGGTACGCATTTTTTATTTATCAGCAAAGGGTTTTACTACCACTTCGGTGACCTAAAAGCAACTCAAATACTCGTCCAGAAAACAACCTTCGGCGGAAAAATTCGTAACCCAGCTTCGCACTAGGTCTAGTGGTAGCAAATGGCATTTTCTACCACCTGATAATAATTTTTGGCCATCTTAAATTGTATATGCACTGGCATAATTAAAGCTTCCTGTGCCAGCATTAGCCCATTCTCTCCTGCCTGGTACATGTTTCAACAAAGCAATTAAATCATGTCAATAAAAAAAATCGGCTGATCCGACGCATTGTCAGAGACGATATATATATATATATATATATATATATATATATATATATATATATATACAGGGTGTTTCAAGAAATGTGTCCAACCTTCTAAAAAAATCAGGAACATGCGATAGTTGATTGCTGCCTTCAGAATTGGTTTTTCTGTAGTGGCCGGGATTTTAAGATGGTTAAAGAAATTATTTGGGACTGTAATTAAAAAAGTTAAATTCATTACCTTTTTAATTAGCTGAGTTAGGTGGTTGCGTCAAATAGGAGAATTGAAGTTCTTTGCCAGAGACCCAACCCAACTTTGAGATTTCGAAAAAGTGGCATCTAGTAATAATTACGAAGTAATGAAATTCAACCAAATTCAATGGCGAAACCTAAACAGAAACATGGAAAAACGCAACTGCTACATTCTTCTGAGACGTCCAAAATGAATGAATGATTTTTTCTGTAGTGCTAGGCATCTTAAGATACTTAGAAACATGACTTGAGATAGTAATTAAGAAATTTAAATTAATTAACTTTTTAATTAGTAGAGTTAGGTAACTGTGTCAAATATGGGAATTGAAGTTCTTCGTGCCAGTAACCTATCCCAACATTGAGATTTCGAAAAAGCGGCCTCGAGTAATAATTATGAAGTAATGAAATTCAACCGAATTCGATGGCTTTCGCTGTTGAAAGCCGTTGCATTTCGTTGAACTTCATTACGCCACAACAATTACTAGAGGACGCTTTTTCGAACTATCAAAGCTCGGATTTGTTCCTCGCATGAAGAACTTCAATTCTCCCATTTGACACAATCACCTAACTACACTAATTAAAAAGTTAATTAATGTAACTTTCTTAATTACTGTCCTAAATTATGTCCTTAACTACCTTAAAATTCCTGCCGCTACAGAAAAAGCAATGCTGAAAGCCCCGAGCAAATATCGCGTTTTCCTGATTTTTTGAGGAGGTTGGACACATTTCTTGAAACACCCTGTATATATATATATATATATATATATATATATAAAAGAGAAAGTCACAGTGAAAAACAACATTTATTCTGAGCTTATAAAGGCCGGTCCCCGACCGAAAGATCAGAATAAATGTTATGTTTTTCACTGTGACTTTCTCTTATATATTTTAAGTGATAACCAGGAATATTCTTTCGAAAAAGAAATATATATATATATATATATATATATATATATATATATATATATATAATATACGTGTATGTGCGGAGAGAGAGAGAGCGAGAGAGAAATGTGGAAGAGCCATTGCGGCCCCCGCCCACTCCGGGAAAATGAAAACTCCCCGCTATGTACCGCGTTACAGCGCTCATTAGGCTCATTTATCCAGCGTCTAACTAGATGTTCATGCGGCACACCGCTAGTCTCGCGTCCTACAAATGTCGCAGCTTTCGTGCTCAGCAATAGCAGGCAATAGGCTGAAAGCCAAGTGATCGGCGAGGGCGCATTCGGCATAACTTGCAGAGCACAGACTCTAGAATTTTTCTCACACCCTGCTCTAGAGGAAAAGCTCCCCATAGGGCCCATGCATTAGAATCTCTGACCACAAGGGCGCCGCCTTACAGTACCGTGCGAGCGTTATACCAGCCCCTGAGACGCATGCTAACTTATGGTACATTCGCCTGGGCGCCTCCACGCTACACCTGGGAAGCTCGAGATCGGAAACGGAGAAAGCTTGTCCGAGCCGAACGAACAGCGTCCCGCTGGAGCAACCAGAAACCGAAAGCGGAAGTACGGAATTCGAGACGTAAGACCTTGCGAAACTGCTAACGTGTTGATAACAAGAAAAAAAACAAAGCATTGTACTTTTGTTTTCTTTTTTTGTAGTTTATTTTGAGGTACTTATTTCATTTCATTGCTTACCTCCTTCGCGGTATATGTCCGGACTGCGCTTCGAACATAATTAATGACTTTAGGTATCCTTTTCGGGATACCTAAACAGTTCATCAAACTTATCTTCGCAAACGCTACGGATGTCGCCGGAGCCGCCGCTGCTGCTGCTGCTACCGTCGTCGTCGGCTTGAATGACAGAAAGAAGCACCGATGACATGGATAAAGCCTTCGCGTACCGTTTCTTCGGCATGCTTCGTGTTGCGTGCGTCCTTGAGGTTGCAAAGCAGCGTACTGACACGTGAGAGCGCCACAGAGTGCTCTGAGAGGAGCGTGGTGAAGAACCAGCCGAACGTATTCAGAGCGCTCGATTTCGACCAGGCGAACGTGACGCGCGTCGCGAGAGCGCTCTGGAGCGCTCGAAAACGACCTGTCGAATGTACCATTAGTAGTAAGTTTTCATCGTAATTAATGAAAGTGAGCTCACGTGAAGCCCAGTTGTAAGTACGTGTCAACAGAAAGCGCAGAAGACAACGCATTGCGACTCACAACTCAGTCAAAAGACGCGAAATCGGCCGCGATCTCGAACTCATGATGAAGCGCAAAGAACGCCGCCACAACACCGCTCACGTCTCGGGGCTCGAACTGGTTCGCTCGTGGCAATGTTTGCGCATGACGTGTTCATGCGTATGTGTCATGTGATCCTCCCGCTCGCGTGCCGAAGAGGGTAGGGAAGGAATTTGGCTTGCGAAGGCTACACGGGGCGAGCGGCAAGGGCAGTGGCGTACCAACATATATATATATATATATATATATATATATATATATATATATATATATATATATATATATATATATATATATATATATATATATATATATATATATATATATACGATTTGAGGTGATTTTTTTATATTCATAGAGCTGATCAGATGACTTGCTTTTCAAAACTGTTTGTTTTAAGTGAAGGAAGAATCTGCACAAACAGATTGTGCAGGCTTGGCCGTCGTATACGGCGAAAACACAGCAGTGTTTAATAACATTTTGGAAATATTACCGTGAAGTCTAAAAAGTACACCCAAATTTAACCTGATCATCTGAGCATTGCATCAGCAAACTTCCCAGTCTTAGTTTGGCGTTGTAGATGCGATGAGTATGAAGAACCTGCTTTGACTCTAGTATCTTAAATTCTCACTTATTAAACAAAACATGTGGCTGACAAAGCAAAGTACTTCGCAGAAGTCTTCAGGATAAGCCGAGTGCCAATTTCTTTACTCTTAGAGCTCTTTAATATAAAGTCTTTCTTAAGAAGACCAAGTTCAGTCGATTAATACTTAAGCAAACCACATTGAGCTGGTTGTGTATAGTTATAAGGTTATCAATCACTACGAATTTTCATACTAGGTGTCGTTCCTTGCGCTGCTCCTTTTCTCAGCTTGGGTGGGGGGTGGACGGAAAAGCAGTGAAGTGGCCCTTTACTCCTCCCCTCCGGTTCCTCCAAAAATTATGTAAATAGCCTACGTAAGCTGTGTGAGCTCAAATTTTCCTTGAAAAAATGTTGGCGATTATAACGATAAACTAACCCGCATTGTTTCCTTCCGTATAGGTCATTAGCTGTTAATGAGTAGTCGATATTTTCTGGGTCATGCTCCAAGCAGCTGCTCGTAAAACGACGCAAGAAATGACGCGTAAGTGATCCACCGCGTAATTACCACGTATGCATGACTGCGTAAAAATATAATAATAATGAACTATTTGCAGTACGGCGTATTGTTTGTCATTGGTCCTTCGCTATTCGTCAAAAATTTTCAATGTGCCATAAATCGCCTTCTTGTTACGCGACGTCACAAGTTTGCGAAAACTCGCGGCGTTAAAATGAAGTGTGCACAGTAAACAGCACATTACTATTTTGAACAACTCATTTTTTTTTTTTTTTGGAATAGCCAGACAGTGTCTCTTTCTGAACGTAATTTAATAAGGCTGCCCGCCAATCACATTGCAGCGGCTGCTTATAGCAGCGGGCGAGATGGATTCATATGTGCATAATAGATACTTTCAGTTGTAGTATAACAATGTTGAGCTGTTTTTGCGGGTGTACAACTCTCTGTGAACTCATCGTTGCTGACAAAGAGGTTAGAGCACTGCACGGGACCGGGCCGGCCCGAAAGCCCGGGCCGGGTATGGGATTGTTTGATCGGGCCCGGGCCGGGCTCGGGTCGGGCCTGAGCCAGGCCCGTATTAGGCCCGGGTCTCATACGTATCTGTATAATTGCGTGTGTACGTTGTTTGGCTTTGTTTTTTGTTGTTTTTTGGGGTTTAACTTCTCGAAGCGACCCAGGCTATATGAGACGCCATCGTTGAGGGCTCCGGGTAATTTAAACCACCTGGAGTGCGTTGGCGTGCACAGAAATTGCACAGTACAAGACGTCTACAATTTTGCTCCATCGGTATGCTACACGTAGTTTCAAGAAACGCCTAATATAAGTTTCCACCATTATAGTGAGTGAAAGACGTTCTCGGGTACCGTGTAAGGAAAGCAACGGTAAACTGCCTAGATTAGTACATATAAGATGTGCGCGTTTGTATCTAGGGAAACATTTCGAGTATGAAGTTTGCAGGAGGCTTGCTACATTTACTCAACAGCCCTAGTTCGTATGCAATTAATGTAGACTCAAACGAAAAATGTCTGCCATGTTTTTTTTTTCACTTTATGGAGGTATTATATTTTGTAGTCGTTCTTTGAAATGCAAAAACAAGGCTGTGTGGTTAGCACTGCGTGCGTACATGAAACAGCCATCTATGACTCCAATTATATTTTATATGGCCCTGCAAATATTCCGCAAGAGTTTTACGGGCGTAATTAACCGAAAGTATACACAGTACCAGTGAAAGTCGTGACACTGAAAGAAGTTCCTAAAACAATCTCTAGAAATTATCTTGTGTGCGGCAGGTATCTTCACAATAACCGAAGTTTGGACAGTGCATCCTTTACGCTCAAGGCATAACTAGCTGAAACGGGCCGGGCCGGGCCCAAACCTTTCGGGCCCGGGCCGGGTACGGGCCACATTTAAGAACACCGGGCCGGGCTCGGGCGGGCCGAAGCATGGCGTTTTCGGGCCGGGCCGGGCCGGGCCGGGCCGGAAAAATCGGCCCGTGTAGTGCTCTAAAAGAGGTAGAGAGATAAATAAACATTATTAGGAACAGACACAATCTTTTGCAGGTAGGCAGCCTTCTTAGTTCTGAAAACTGTGGACGCTGATCATCTCCCTGGTGATGTAGATCAAGCAGGCCCTGCCCCCCCCCCCCCCCCCGTAATTTTGGTAAAGTGGGTGTTTTTACCAAAAATAAATAATAAAAATGTGTGATTTTCTCAAAATGTCAGGGTTTTCAGCAAGTGCCCCCCCCCCTCCGAAAAAAATTCCTGGCTACGGGCCTGAGTAACGGGGCGAACTTGAAAGCTGGGCTTCCCAATGCGCTCGAGTCCACTGCCTTGTTACAAGCTGCCACAATCGCTGCAGGCTACCATATAAGCCAAGTAAAGCAGGCTAATCGGAGACTAAAGTGGGAATCTATATTAGCTGTCCTGGCTAGGCACAACTAATATACTGGGCACTTCTACACGCTCATCAACTCACAGCAGCTTGAATATGGAGCAGTGGCGATGCTATTCGTTTTCAAACAAAGAAACTGAATTTCCTGAAAAAGGAGAGCGTTCGAGCGGGCTATAACACGTTTACTGGTTCCCGCCCATATATGCGTCGCGGATTACTTAAATTTCAGGCCAGGCGGAACAAAATAAAATCAAGACAGATTGCTGTAATGTTATAGAGCCCCTGCTGAGCGATAGCCTCCTCTGCAGTACTCGAGCGCAAGACGCGCAAGCGTGGAATAGGCAGCCCGCATGATACACGGAGGACAGTCGTCACAGCAGAAGCGTAGGACAAATTTTATTACAGAATTAAGTTATTGCTGCGTTCAAGTATAACTTTGCCTGACTTGTTAGTTTCCCAGTCTGCAATAACCACTGTCGAAAGTGGGGGGGCTAGCGCACCCCTTGCCCCCCCCGGTAGATACACCTATGGGCAAGGGTTTCAAGCTCGCCTTCTCGCATCATGGTTTCGCGCCACCTCAAAACATTGGTTTTCTCAGCTTCTAATAAACCGATTAGAAAAATTCTTGTGGTATAATGCTTTTTATTGGGCGCGCAACAACTTCAAGTGTCTAACTAAAATTCGTTGTCACCTTATGATGGGCCCTTTAACAAATACAAGCGAACATCGAGGGGGTGCCACGATCGTCAAACATTTTTTCGAGCAAAAATGTTTCGCCACAATACTCCATGTGGCACAGGAAAAAGGCACAAATTTTATCTGCGAAATATGCGATGGGCGAGCCACGTCTGGGACACTTGGCATATGGAATGACCCATATATATATATATATATATATATATATATATATATATATATATATATATATATATATATATATATATATATATATATTGCAAAGGCGTTTATTGACGGCGGGATCGACGGCGACGCTGCACAACGACGAGTCACGACGGAGCGCAGACTCGCAGACTCTCACGAGAACGAGCACGAGGGGCGTGCTCTCCGAGAAGAGGCGAAGCGGGCGACCCACTAGAAGGTGCTCGAGAGGACGACCCATTACAGCATTCCAATGCTTCTCTACAATTACCCCGGGTACGAAAAGGGAGCCGCCTGGCCACCTAACAGCTGGTCACTATGAGCGGGTCATGGTAGGGCTCGAGGCGCTCTACGTTGACAATGTCACGCCCTCGACGGCGCATGTCCGAAGATGGTTCAATGGTTTCAATCAGGTAGGTGATCGGGGATGTGCGTTCGACGAGACGGTATAAGGGCCTTCGTATTTGGGCAGTAGTTTGGAAGAGAGGCCAGTTGCAGTGGTAGGGACCGAGAGCCATGCATACGAGCGCTCCAGGGAGGAACGTGGGTGCAGAAGTGTTGGTGTCACCGCGAATGCTCTTCTGCCGCTCTTGGTCATGCGTAGTAAAGGTCTTGGCAAGCTCGCGACACTCCTCGGCATGTCTGGGTGGCAGAAATAGGCGCACACTCAGATCGATTCGGCTTGTATGGAAGGATTGTGTCGATTGTGTGCGACGGGTGCCTGCCGTACAATAAGAAAAAGGGTGGGAAACCGGTGGTGCTTTGAGGGTCGGTATTAGGCGTAGGTGACGAAAGGCAGAATGGAATCCCAATTTGTGTGATCGGCGGCGACGCACATCGACAGCATGTCGCCGAGCGTGCGGTCAAAGCGTTCGGTGAGCCCATTCGTCTGCGGGTGGTAAGCAGTAGTTTTGCGGTGAACGGTTTTGCGGGTGGTAAGCACTAAGCAGTAGTTTTGCGGTTGCACTCTTTGAGGGTGGCTTCGACGACTTCCGACAGGAAGACACGGCCTCGATCGCTGAGCAGTTCCTGGGGTGGACCGTGGCGCAGCGTGAACCGGTGGAGCAGCAAGGGCTACATCGCGCGCTGTAGCCGCTGGGAGGGCGGCAGTTTCGGCGTATCGGGTAAGGTGGTCTACAGCGACGATGGCTCAGCGACTACCAGCCGACGTCAGAGGAAGTGGCCCATACAAATCGATGCCAACGTGCCCAAACGGCCGGTCAGGGCAAGGTTGCAGACCTGCTGGTGACTGGTGCGTTGAAGTTTTGCGGCGCTGAGTCCGCTGACAATCGATGCAGGAGCGAACGAACTTCTGCACGTAGCGGTACATCCCTCGCCAAAAGTACCGTTGGCGAATGCGGTGGTATGTTTTCGAGAGTGCGCACACTGCGGGTCAGCGTGGAACGACTCGCATATGTCAGAACGCAGACTGCAGGGTGCCACTGGCGGCCGTCGGCGTTGTAATTGCGTCGGTGGAGGAGGTCGTCGCGAACGACGAAATGGTGGGCTTGGCGACGCAACGCGCGAGTGGATGGTGTTGCCGATGGATCAGTGAGCAAGTCTATCAGTGAAGCGATCCATTGATCCATGCGCTGTTCGGTAGCGATGGTGTGCATCAGGGGCGTAGCCAGAAATTTCTTTCGGGGGGGGGGGGGGGGGGGTGTTCAATTATACTTTATGTATGTTCGTGCGTGCGTTTGTATGTGTGCGTGCCTATATACGCAAGCAAAACTGAAAAATTTCGGGGGGGGGGGGGGTTGAACCCCCCCAACCCCCCCCCCCCTTGGCTACGCCCCTGGTGTGCATGTCGATGGAAGAAACGGCATTGTGAGACATTGAGCTGTGGGTATTGTCGTCAGGCAAGGGGGAGCGCGAGAGTGCGTCAGCGTCAGCATGCTGGCGTCCGTTGCGGTACAGCACGCGAATATCGTAGTCCTGTAGGCGAAGTGCCCAGCGGGCGAGGTGGCCTGAGGGATCCTTCAATGACGGCAACCAGCATAGTGCATGATGGTCGGTGGTGACATCAAATGGGCGACCATACAAATAAGGTCGGAATTTTGTGAGGGCCCAGATGATGGCCAGGCATTCCTGCGTACGACTTGCATATGCCACGACATATTCAGGAAATTCTGGTTTGCGCTGCGCAAGGACAGCGCCAAGGCCAACACCGCTGGCGTCTGTGTGTACCTCTGCAGGGGCCGTAGGGTCGCAGTGGCGTAGTATGGGAGGCGACGTCAACAAATGACGGAGCTTTGCGAAAGCGTCGTCGCACTCTGACGACCAAGAATGGAGGCGCCCGCTACTTCCGAGGAGCTACATACATACATACATACATACATACATACATACATACATACATACGTATGTGTGTGTGCATGTATTCTCCTGCGTGCGTTTGCGCGTCTGTATTGGCGAGTGTGTATGTGCGTGTGCGCAAGTATCTGTGTGTGTATGTGTGCGCCTGTTACTGCGTGCGCTTGTGTATATTCGCGCTAAGTATGTGCGTGCGTGCGTGTCTATCGCGACTGCACCGCATGTGTATGTATGTGGGTGCGTGTATAGCGTGTGTATCTATGTACGCGCATGCGTGCGTGCCTGTATAGCGTGCGTATGTATGTATGTGCGTGCGTGTCTGTATAGCGTGTGCATGTATATGCGTGCGTGTCTGTATCGCTTGCATATGCACGTGTGTATGTGCGCGCGTGTGTATGTGCGTTCGTTCATATCTGTATTACGCGTGTGTATGTGTGCGCGTGCGTGTATGTATGCACATGCGTACGCGAGTGTGTGTGCATGTGCGTTCGTTCTTGTCTGTATTGCGTGTGTGTATGTACGTGCGTGTCTGTATCGCGTGTGTATGTATGCGCGCGTGTGTGTGTATGTGCGTTCGTTCGTGTCTGTATTGCGCGTGTGTATGTGTGTGCGTGCGTGGGTATGGGTGTGCGTGTTTGATCGCGTGTGCGCGCGTGTCTATATGTGCGTGTGTCTGTATCGCGTGTGTATGTGCGTCTGAGTGTGTATGTGTGTGTATGTGCGTGCATGCGTGCCTGTATCGCGTGTGTGTGCGTGAGTAATTAGGGTTGCCACTTGCCCGGTTTTGGACCGGCCGGGCCGGTTTTTTAGACAAGGGGCCGGTCGCCGGTCCGCACCTAAGACCGGCCGTCGTTGGCCGGTTTTTTGCTCATCGTATCCCGAGTATTTTTTTTTTTTACTCTTCTCCGTGTTGACCGCACGTGTTGAGGAATTCCACCTGCGCGGTCGGGGACTGACCGCGCAGGTGGAAAGAAAAGACGGGGGAAACGGGACACCTGCGCCGCCGCAACGACACCGCGTGTCGATCCCCTACATCGCCGGTGCCAGAGAAGCAATAGCCCGCCGACGTCGCCCACAAGCCATCCATCACCATCGGCAGCTTCATCCCTCGGCCCAAAGATCGCGCACCTGCGGAAAAAGCTCAGGGCGTCCTACATTGGGGAAACCAAGAACTTCCACGAAAGAATGCGGCAGCACAAGAATAACATCCGTCAATTGAACCGAGAACGGAGCGCAGTAGCAGAACACTGCGAGCGGTTTGACCAATATCCGTCCCGACGATGCGGTGATTCTGGCAAAAGAAATGAACCCTCGCCGGCGGCTCCTCCTCGAATCCTGGCACATTCAGCAGACAACAGGAAACACCAACCGCTCTACGGGGACGTTGCCCTCCCTCTCCTGCCACCGATCGTTGGAAAAGAGCGAAAATCAGTATCAGTTGTATAGTTACGTGCTTCCTTTGCTTGCACTATGAGCACGGATTCTCCGCCTTTGAAAAAGCGAAAGATACGTCAATGCACGTTCCGGAAAGAGTGGAGATCTCAACCCGAGTACGAGAGCTGGCTCCTGCCCACTGCGTGCTGCTTTTGTTTGTGCATTGGGTTTGTGCATTGGGCTCAATGACAGCAATGTTACATCAAATGTCACTGCATGCCGAAGAATTGACATAGCGTCTATTGTTCAACATTATTTTGATCTCCTGTTAACCCCCCCCTCCCCCCGGGCCGGTTTTTTTTTCGGTAAAAGGTGGCAACCCTAAGTGCGTACGTGTCTGACAGCGGCATTGGCACAAAAAGGCTTCGCGCCCACTCATATCGACCAGTTGAATTTAAGTAAACCACCACATTTCTTCTTGGCTACCTTCTCGGACACAGTGCGTCCAGCGAGTTTTTTTCGCGTGCGGCGAGTGCGCGGACCGTCAAAATGGCGACCCCGCCGCTAACGCTCCTGGCGGATGACATCAAGTGCATACCCCCTATAGAAGTGCATCCGCATTCTATTTATCGCAGCGTCTTAAAAAATATATTCGTCATTATGTTCTATCGGAAGCCCACTTTCGTCACGACGGTTTTGAACGGACAGATTCCCATTTAATGCTTCTAGGGGCCAAATAAACAAGCGCGCGCCGTGATTCTAATGCGGCTGCGGCGAGCCAGTGGAGGGTTCAGCGTGCCGTGCGCACATTCTAGGGACCGTAGCACCGTAGTGCTATTCGCCGCGAGATCGGGCTATAGGTGGCAGCACCGTCGCCGCGTTTGTGTGGATAGGCGGTCGGCGGCGCGCATACAAATGTACACAGCGGCGCTTCGCCGTATGCGGTTTGAGTCGATTGTTGGCGAGTAAAGTGCGTTGACTGCAGCCTAATGGTGATGTGTGTGCCCTCCATTGCCACATCAATGCACGCGACCGTCCTAACGTACCTATTAATTGTGAGAGAAGTGCAATCTGCCAATCAATGGGGTACTGGCCTTCAGTCACATTCGTGTTTTGCCATGTGATCGATGTTTTTTCTTGCTTTATTTGCACGTGTTGAAATTGTGTTTTGCCTATACCACAATATAAACTGTGTTGCGCGACTGAGCCATTGAAGTATTTACTTCTTGCTCTAGCAGCTACAAAGAAAAAGAACCTGTATTTCTGCGTAATTCGATGACGTAGAACTTTGTGCACTCCGCTTTTCTGTTTGTACGAATACGCGTATTGCCGTAGAAATGCGTGGCTTCAGATCTTTTTTACCGCTTACCATCCTCTGCAAACGCTCGTTCATGCTTTGCGGTATCACAAGGATTTCCAAATCGCCAACACGTCACGAGATGGTGTCGCTAAAATTCTGCATTCACACCTCGACATTTAGTACTTTCTTTTTTCGTTTAGGACGACGCCGAATGAACTATGTGACGTGCTTGAACGAGAAAGCGGTACCCACTTGAAATGATTTTGGCGAATGGACGGTACGATGGTTAGACCTAGCGCCATACCGACACGGGCGTGTACTCACTTATTAGAGTGCATACAAGTCTCGTAAGGCGAAATGCCTATGTATATCGTGTAGGCATACGTACAGGCATTTGATACTGTGCTAGTACAACGAAATAAGCTGTAATCTGAGGACGCGCATGACGTACGCACACATGCGAACACGGTGTGGCTAGCAGACGACGCAAGGAGCCATCCACACCGCGCGGTTTCGTCCGCTCGCCGCTAGGTGCCGACTCTGCTCGATCTCGCCGCCAATAGTAGTGCTAGTAGTGCGCACCGCGCCGGCCAGGCGAGGGGAGAAATACGAGGAGAATTGAGGAGGAAAACGCGCGCGCGGAGGAGAGTGTCGCTACTTTCAAATATTTTAAAAGTTGCTTGTGGCGCGTATGGGTCACCGGTGACAATTTCTCGCGAAAAAGCTTGAGCGACCCAGCAGGCCCACGAGTCGGCGGAGAGGCAAGACTTCAACGTCCCCACGTGGGAAGCCTAGGCCCAGCCAACCAAATTGCTGGTTTCAATAAAAGTTTATTCCTCCTCCTCCGCGAAAAAGCTTGCCTCACATTCAATACCGTTCAGCATCCGTTCAGTGTATTCCTGAAACGTGGCCTCCGAGGTCAGCTCCAGCATAGAATTTCTCCAGCAACGCGCACGCGCCACGTTGCCGGAACTGGCCGCGGAGGCCACGCCTGATGATAATTATCCGCGTTTGGTGTCCGACTGACATGCCGACAGAACTACAGTGTTTAGTTCACTGTAACAGAGCACCGAAAAGAAAAGTCATAGACCTACGTGGTGAAGAACCTGTGAAGCGGAAGCATGACCTTACGCATGAATCGTCGTTCCGAAGCGCGTAGTGTGTAGGGAACACGATCCCAGTTAAGCACAGCTGGTCGCGTAGGCCACGCTTTTTCAACCACCTACGACCTACTGTAGATGGTGGGCGTAGGAGGCTTATCACGCCTATCATACCCAAAAGCAGATTCGCCACCCGTAATCGGCATAATAATCAAGTCGCCAAGTCTGGCTGGCGAGCGATGCAAACGTTAGCCACCATGCTACAAATGTGGCGGTAGGTTTTCGATCTTTTGGATTGCAGTACAAGTTCACTCGGTTCACTGTAGATTGTAGCAGGTGGCGGTTTGTTGAAGTCGCTATGTGCCTAGCCGCATTGATATTCTTCATACTAAACGCAGTGTCAGCGTTGTTTTCGTTTGCCTGGTTGGTCATTTTGCCAGTGTGCGGCGTGGCTTTTGGTGCACAAGCGTTTTCGTCGCTGTCCGTGGCCGTAACAACATCCCTGGTTGCAAGAAAATTGATTCCGCGCTTAATCGTAAGAGTACAAATTGTATTTATTGTTTTGTTTGTTGGCTCATGTTGGTCATTGACACGTTAGGCGAGAGTTCGAATGTGCATGACAGCATCTAGCGAATCCGGGGTGGGAGACCGGCCAAGAGCCAGGAATGTTAACTGTGCTCGCTGCACGAGTGTAGTTCGTAAACGTCAAGTTTTTGATAGAGTACGTGGATGCCAGGGTGCGAGTTGCAGGTGTTATTAATCGCTTCACATCAGACTATTCACGAGCACTTGAGCACTACCCGAAAAGAAGCAGTCATGGTCGACCAGTTTAATAAAGCTAAACATTTTACCTGCGTAACGAAGGATTGTGTGGCAACCCGCAGTGGCAGCTTAGCGGATGATGTGTTGCGCTCCTAAGCTTGAGGACGTGGGTTCGATTCCCAGCCACGGCGGCCGCATCTCGGTGGGGGGCGGAATGCACGAACGCTCGCGTACTTAAAGAAAACAAAACAAAACAAAAACGCAAGGGGTCAAAATTAATCCGGAGGCCGCCCACTAAG
This sequence comes from Rhipicephalus sanguineus, assembly GCF_013339695.2. Lineage (NCBI taxonomy): Eukaryota > Metazoa > Arthropoda > Arachnida > Ixodida > Ixodidae > Rhipicephalus > Rhipicephalus sanguineus. The sequence continues at coordinate 8,829,824 of NC_051179.1, read as the reverse complement.
ACGTGCCTCGTAATCATGTCGAGGTGCCGAACCCCAGATATTATTTTGGTATGCCGCTTAGTAAAGAAGTAAATTTGTTAGCATACATTCATGAAAGCCATAGTGTTGCTGCAAACTTGTGTTGTAATCATGTAAACGGTGTGAAGCAGAAGGTGTTCTTTGCGGTTCGACTTACTTAGCGGCTCTTTCACGCTCAAGGATGTACCATTCAGAACTAGTGGTTCACAAAGTCAGCATTCAGGCATGCCTTGATGTGCCTGTAGATTTCGTGGGAAGCCCTCGGATAGTCGTTAAATTCTTTTTTGGTCAGGCTGAAGCACTTACCGAAAAGTGTGTTGTACTGAATTCACGGTTACAATGAAAGCACAATGAAATCACATTAAGTTAGATTGGTGGTTGTGAAACTAAAGGTTTGCGAAATCATTTAGGAAGAACGGGACGTTATGCAGTTTCATTGAGCCTCCCCACTTGTTTATGGCTACCCTTTAAAAGCCATTCTTGAATATTCTGTTCATCAGTGCTACTAACAGTCATGCCCGCACAGTATGTTGGACATGATTACCAATAGAGGTTGATCCGTACCTCACTAGGTGGCTTCGTTAGGCAGTTTCAGGTAAAGGGACTTTACTTTCAGGGCAGGGGGCAATGGCCGATTTCACAGTTCCGGTTTTTGAAGGCAACCCCTCATCTCCACTGCTTTCTTAGAGGCTTAATCTATGTGGGGCAGTCAGGCAGAAAATAATGATCGTAGTCTTGGCATAAACAGCTTGTGGTTGATGGCCGGTCTTTATTTTAGTGCCCCGGTGCTGCATGCTTCTTTGTGACACCAGCAATATTTCTTCACTAAATCCCAATGAAAGCTATGACGTAAGCATTCATTAAAGCCTTTTCTTCAATATATGAGCTAATTTGGTTGTGCCATGAAGCAAGTATCTCAAGAAGAAATATAAAGAGTTATAGGAATTTCTGGCTGTCCCACATTCATTTTGCAAGATGCTGCCTGAACCTATCGATGCATTATTATTTTACTTGTGACCAAATTGTATGTGGCATCCAAGACAGCTTTCTTGTCCAATTATATTTTGTTTCGAAGGGGAAATTGCCAACCACCAGCTTGTAGCACGAAGCCGCAAGGACATCCATACGGATTTCTCAGAAAGAAAGCTTTTTAGTTGCCGAAAAATTCGTCTTGCTCCGGGGATCGAACCCAGGACCAACACCTTTCCAGGGCTGGCTCTTTACCACTTGAGCTAACCAGGAAGCTAGCAATTGGCAGTGCGAGGGCAAATTACTCAACAGCTCTAAGCACATGGACACAGCATATCGCACATGAGTTTAGTGGAATCCCGCAAGGGGGGGGGGGTGTCGCGGAAGGGTTAATTATGAAAGGGATAACTGACAACCACCCACTTGTAGCACAAAGTTATACTAATGTGTTTTTTCGTACACTTGGAAGTACCCATTAATGATATAGATGCATTTTTAATTATTTTGGTTTTGCATTTACTGAAGGAGTACTGACATGCATTTTATGAAAGAAGAGAATATTTAAGGGCTCGTTTCATTGTTGATACAACCTTAACGAAAACCAACAGGTAATGAAGCCAAGGGAGGTATAGGCGACGTTAACTGTACTGTTTTGACTGTATTGTAGTTATTATGATATAAATGTGGAGAAAGTAAAGTGGGCGAAAAGACAGTTTCTTCACATTTATATCATAATTACTACAACGCAGTCAGAACAGTACCGTTAACATCCCCTGTACCTTCCTTGGCATCATTATCTGTTGGTTTTCGTTAAAGGAGTACTGACACGAAATTTTGAAGGCGAGATAACTTGTGGGATAGATTTGTGTGGACACACATGCATCATCTACGAAATATCAACGGATAATATAGCCTAGAAGAAATTTAAAATCAATTTCGAGGCATGTGTCGTACCACTACATATGAAATGCGTCCTCGGTTTTCGTGTAAACCACCAACCGCCCCCTGTGTCACGAGTTTGTGTTGGCTGCCGTGATCCTTGGGAGCGCTCTCTCCTAGCAGACCTTTTCAATGGAAAGAGGGGGCAGACTTGCGTGGGAGTACAAAGGCTGATGTGCTTGCCTCCGCAGTGTATTTTTGGAGGGTCACTCATGTTTACAACGCCTCAGAAGCGATAATAGCAGCACCCAGGAAGCACTGCCGTTGAAAAGAGTTGCCAGTGCGACCTTGTGTGCTCATGTATCCAACTATGTTTACCCGAAACTGTGGCTGGGCGCTATAAAACAGTCTTCAAATAATTAACTGTTGCGTGCTTGAGCAAACGAGCTTTCCAGCCGTGATAAGTGGTTAGTTAGCTGTCTAATGCAACAGAAAAAACAAGAGGCAGAATTTTTGTGTAAGTGCTCCTTCAAAGTGACATGAATTTTAGAAATTTTTGTATTGTTGCTTGCCATACACTGCAGTGGTACAGTGGTTACATTGCTCGGTTGCTGACCCAAAAGTCACGGGTTTCATTCCACCCACAGTGGTTGCATTTTGATGGAGCCTAAATGCTAGAGGCCCATTACTGTGCCATGTCAGTGTACCTTAAAGAACACCTGATGATCAACATTTCTGGAGCCCTCCACTATGGCATGCCACATAATGATATTGTGGTTCTGGCACGTTATATGCCAGAAATTATGGATAATTTGTGTTTTTGCTCTAAACAGAAACGTTTGTGCCGAGAACCCCAAGGAGAGTATTGTGGTTCCTCAGAACACATTGAATATGTTATCGAAAGTTTCTCAGCACACACACAGCAGACGAGGACATGAGCAGAGCAAACAAGACAAACAGGTTAGAAACTGATACCAACTCGCCCAGTTTTCTATACATTAACATTGAATACATTTTTAATACCACTACCTTAAAGAACCACTTTTCGTTTTGATATCAAGAGGACCGTTTCACAGTGAAGTGTCAACACAGTCTGACGTAGGCCTAAGTTACATGGTGACAGCAACTTATAGCATACTAGCAGCAGCTCTACCATTCGTATGCACTGAATGCAAACAATGATTAGTGAATTGTCATCCAGTGACTCTTACAGCGATTTTGGCGACCATGTTGACTCGTTATGGCATTGTCAATTGCAGTGGGGTTCACTTGCTGGTTCACACGCGCTGAGAAGTCGCGCGACATCACGGCCTTTTCTTGTTTTAGCATCGGGCTGCTGTTCTCTTGGAGGGCGCACGAACCTGCGCACTTAGCTTGAACATGATGTCTGTCTTGCGTCAATATAGTTGACATCTGACTATTCTGTGCTTTATCAGTTGCCGTCACTATTATTTTATGTCCTAAATGTTATTTTGTAATCGCAGTAATACATCTCATATAATAATTTATATCTATAACTCTAAAGCAGTGCAACGTTCTTGAAAGTTCCAGCAGTCCACTAAAACGAAAGTTCTGCGCGGAGTCTCGTTACATAGAATCACTACAAAGATAACTTATAAGGGTGCGCAATAACGTAACTCTATAAAGACACATTCTTTTTCCGTGGCTCAGTCGCAGCTCCCAGTGGTCACGTGATGCAACATGGACATGCACAGCCTGCTTTGTGTGGTCACATTGTTAACGTCTGAGCTTTCGTCTTGTCCCGCTATATGGTGTGAGAGCTACTAATGTGCAGAATTAGCAGAGGTCCAGTAAACAAGGTGTGGGGAAAAGTATATTCACTTGATGAAATATCTGGCCTGAAAAAAGACAGTTACAAATTCCATGCCTGGTGATGTCCCCTTACCTTGAACCATATGCGGACAATGAGTAAGCGTCGAGAAGCTTATTCGTGCCTTTATTACCAAACTGGAACGAACCCCGAAAATAGATCAAAATCTCTTCATCCTCCTCCTGCCAGTCCTATCCACATAGTCCAATCGCTACCTTCTACCGGTACAACATCGTTAGCAAGACATAAACCATTATGATAGGAAAAAAAAAAGAGCATGTTTACAGTACAAACCGTGCATTACATACAGTGCTAAAACCTGCAAGCAGAAGCCCTCTGAGAAGTTTTATAGATTATATTGAAGAGTGGCACGACGTTTGGGAACAAGATAAATGACGGGGTGAGCTGGACAGCTATGTTCATTCTGCAGAGGTCCGCAGAGACGTCTGAAATTTGCTCCAGTGGTGGAAGTCTGAAATCAACGACTGCCGACGCCTTCACAATTCGCAAGGTAGATTTTGTGCGCCCCTGTGGCTAACGCAAGGAGTTCAAGAAACTTTAGTGCGGGAGGATATCTGATCCAACAGCGCATAGCGTGCTTACAGCCAGAATCTCTTGATAATTTGACTTTTCGCACAATAACACGTGAAGAAATGAACTGTAAACTATGCCACAAAATACTTATAGACTGTATATAGTAGCAGTGGTGTGATATATGGAAGGAATGCCATGACAAATCGGTTTTTCCTTCCTGTTGGCTGTTTATATGTATTTCGAAAAGTACACGCGGTGCATAGAGCTCATTATAATTTTGATCTAGGTTACCGTTTTTACAACAAAGGTAATAAATTCTTTTCTTTTCTCTATTTCTCTTGCTGTGGCAAAGTGCGACTATGCTGAAGACAGGGGCTACATGTCCAGAAGGGTGAACTATTTGGTCTGTTGGTAGAGCATGCTTTAAATTTCAATAAAGAGTGCAATAAAAACTAAGTGAAGTGAGCGCTGTGTTCTCATTACGCTCCCTGTTGAAACTGAACTCATGCTGCAAATCACTTTTCTTGCTATAATATCTGCTACCATACTCTCTCGATGACTCCCATTGTATTTGTGGAAAACAGGCATAGTATACCGCTGCCTAGTAACCGTTCATCGTAGCCAGCAAGTCCGGTCAACTGTTACCACAGTGAGGCCCTTGTGTACAGGGAATTACCATTGATTAAAGCATACTTGTTAGTGTAGCATGCGCCAACAAAACGTAGATATTTGTCTTTGGGCAACACCACCTAGATTATTGTCTCCGGCTGCTGTTAGGCCCGACCTGCAGTCGGGCTGGGCTGGGCCGGTGAAATTTTTTCTCGGGTTCGGGCTAGGCCTGGGTCTCGCTTTGAGTCACTGGGCTGGGTTCTGACGGGTAAGCTTCAACGGCCGGGCCCGAGCCGAGAGTCACGGCCCGTGCAGTGCTCTACTTCAAATACATGCTGCAGAAGTGCTACAGCTGCCTCAGCCCTATTTTAAAAAGCTTTGAAGGGCATAAATGGACAACACTAACAATTCTGACACTTCTGCTCGCTTTCTTGGGGAAGCAGCATGTTTACATAACCAGGCTGGCTGGTAATCTCTTGTGAAAAAGACAATGCAACAGAAGATGATGGACAAAAAGAGCAAACTGAGTCAAATGCTGTGTTACGTTGAAAAACAACTGAAACCCTCACTCAAATTTACAAGCGTGTCAGTAAGGTTACTCACATCTTTCTCGACCACTGTTTAGAGAAATGTTATGCTTTGATTAGCGATTTCTAAGTTGCAAAGCAACATTTCACATTGACATACTGTGGATCCATTGTGTGTAACCAGCGCATTATTGGCAGGGAGTTCAGTGCACTGAATTAAATAGCACTACTAGAAGGAGCATTAAGCTGTTAAAGTGACCAACAAATGTTGCAACCACACTAGTTACTGAAGGCTGGCAGCACACTAGTCTTGTGGATCCACCAACTCTTTGTGTTTTCTGTCATTTCTGCAGCGCTTGCCATCATAGTTCGGAGATAAAAAAATCGCTAAGCTTTTTTTTGTTGTTTTTCAAGTTTCATCAGAGCATTAGGCTGCATTTGATGATTTTCTGTGACGTACATGTGTATGTGAAACATTTTTAGCAGGGAGGTCACTCTGTTTTAAAAAAATGTATTGAATTCTACATTTGCTAGATATTTTGAATTTTCTTGCGCGATTCGAGAATCGTGAAATTCAACCTTGAAGTGAACTAACACAGAGGAGAGCGCTTGTCCCCTAAGTGATGCCATTGCAGCGAGGCTGGTGTGATCCTGAGAGCCATAATGTCAGTCGAACCAGTACACAATGGCATTTATTTTGCTAAAAAAACCGTACAGGTCACCCACTGGGCCATAAAATGGTGCTTATTAGTTTGCTGCACTTGAAAACTCAAGATGAGTGTCATACGAAGTCATTTAAAAAGCTTTTGGACCACGACAAGTTTGAAGGCAAGAGAATGGTTTCCTAAAGCCTTTGCTTCCCTCCTTCCTATTCACGGATTTTTTTTTTTCAAGCATGATTAGGTCAATGCCAGCACTGTGCATTGTCCCTCTGTGCACTTGCTTTTTGGCTAAATGTGGTATCTCTGCTCGGGCACTACAATGCTACACTACATGTGGTGACATCTCTCGTGCAGCTAGGCAAGAAGATAAGAAAAGACGGGCATGTGATTGCATAAAAGTGGGGTAGTGGACAAATCAACTGATATATCTTGTGTATGAACCAATTGAGAGGCCCAAGTGGCATCATGTGAATTACCCAGTTGGCATCACCAAACACAATGAAAATATAGGAAGCAGAGGAAATGTATGAAAAGAAGAATGCAGTGGATGTTTGCAGTTTCAGAGGTTGTTTACGGGTCCTGTAAAATTAAAAAAGGCTCTTGTGACAAATTGAATGTGGTTTAATCCCAACCTTCTTATTTTCATTTTGACCCTTGAGTTGGTCTCTTAAAGGGACCGACAACTGCCCAGAACATGAAATGAGATGACTGCAATGATGAAAAGATTGTCCGTCGCATTGACTCAAACCAACCCTGTTTATCTCGTAAGAGGTGGATTTATATTTTTATTTCTTCATTGAAAGTCGCGAAAAATGACCTTTGGCGCCTCTGGCGGCAAAATCATAAATGGTCCAATGAAGCCGGTCACGTGACCATTGTTTGGTGTACGCGTTCGATGACTTTTCTGTTAGTACTGAAATATTGTTCATTTCTTTATATTAAAAGATATTACTCCATAAAAATGTGCATATAGGCCTGCGTTAGTTGTATGCAACAAAGTGGCGCTGCCTTCGCTTGGCGTAGGCAGCCTTGACACAGGCGCAGGCAACCTTGGGTGCAGGCGCACACAACGCTGTACAAATACCGAGAAGGTGTCTAAAGCCACATCATCTCATTGTAACAGCTTGCTATTTTCAAAAATGGTTGGAAAGTTCAAAATAAAGGTGGTTAAGCACAGTTACGGTAACTCCTGCGAAAGCAGAACAACGACAGCTTTCACAAGGACTAGCGGCGTCGCTATCAATTCTCAGCGTTGCTGGAGCAAGCCTTCATGCATGTTTGGAGCATTTCAGATCGAAAAATACTGCTTATAAAATAACTACGTGCTTTTAGGATAAACCACTGTAGCTACAAACGCTACGAAGGGTAAGCTTCCTGTTGCGCCGTAAAAAAGTGGGTCGAGAAAAATCAGTTGTCGGTCCCTTTAAGTGTGTCCTCATAAAAACATACTCTCATAGATGCCTTGTCATGTGTCTGACCTGCTCCTTCCATAAAAACATATTTCTCAGCACATCTGTTACTTGTCTCAACACGAAGCAAGCGTTCGTCGACAAGAGTCTTGCTTGTGGTCTCTAACCTTTAGGTCGTGAAATTAGGGCGTTATTGTGCAGTGCTAGAATTTCAGCTGTATTGTTGATTAGTGCTAATTACAATGCACTTATGCCCTTGCAGAAACAATGCATTCCGTTTCTGGAGCTCATGGTTACAATGTCCGCACTGGTCTTTCCGCTTGTATACATTCCACCTTGGGTCTGTCAAGTGAACCTTACGCTTCTGGCTCTCCTCGATCCTTTCTTCATCATAATAGAAGGGTTACAAATGCTCAGCTTTGTTCGCTGGTGCAATGTGAAGGCGCAAACTGGAATCGACAACCAACCAGTGATTTGCAAGGTAAGAATTATTTTCATTACATCACCAGAAGCAGTTTTATGGACAGGTTGTCGCATGAAGATGTACATAAAGAATGACATGCACTAAATATCGGTAATAGCCAGACTACCCCGCTGACTAAAGGAGCCATTGTTGGCGCCAGTTGTATTTTGTAATGATCCTTTCCTTTCACCCTCTGCTGTTTTGGTGGATGCTGTTGCACTGTTAATGTCACTATCCTTAACTGGTTTGTGTCAAGAATAATAGAACAGCAATAGAGAAAATTATGATGTGTGCTTAGTTATACTACAGCTTTAGTGTCACCATAAACAGACTGACACTCAAAGAACAATATGTTGTGTGCACATTTGCTGTGCACACAACATATTGTATGATTATCTTAATCCCTTAACTGACGAGCTGAGCTCGTGATGAGAAATTGTCACTTTCTGCTTATGACGAGTTGTGCTTGTCATGGCTCTTCAGCAATGTTTCAAGAGACTTGACGAGCCCAGCTCTGGGGTTTAACGTCCCAAAACCACGATATAATTGAGAGTTGACGAGCCCAGCTCGTCAAATGGTGCTTTCCGATTTAAAACATAGACTGCAGCACGGGTTCCGGGATTAGCGCTTCTATTAAATGAGAGTCTGCACACTAAATGGCGAAATGCGTGCCTTGCATCTCCCGCGCGTTAGAAACGATCATGGCGCAGTGCCGTGCTTTGAATGCTACCACAAAGACGGTAGCCTCATCTAGTTTGTATTGAACTATCGAAGAATAGTACATTTTGTCCATGGGAAGTCGAATGGAACCCATACTTTCTGGAGTTGCAGAAATTTCTGTCGGAATACCCATCAAATGCCCCAGGTATGGGATATTACCAGGCCCGCAGCCAGTGGGTGGGGGGTTGGTCTAGCACCCCACCCCCTTCCAGAATTATGATGGAGGGGGTTTTTTACTGAAAATTAATAACGAAAATATGTTTTTCAAGGCTTTTAGCAAGTGGGCCCCTCCGAAAAAAAATTCCTAGCTACAGGCCTGGGTATTACATGACGGTGCGAAATATGATGAATAAAGCATTTTTATAAGCTGTAAAATGTTTTCGCAAGTTTTTTCTGTTTTGAACATGTTACTGAAGCATTTCACGTCATTAAAAAGATTTGGCAATTTTGGAACAATTTTTCGTAATTTAATTGGCGCTTAAGGGGTTAATATCAGTGATTTATTTATTGCTACTTGTTTATAAGTTCAGTGTTCACAAGAGTGGAAAATTGGGCATGTTGGAGACGCCTTGTTGCGACTAAAGCCCATGCACAAAATCAGTAATATGGATAAATGGGGCATCACAGTGCGTCCTCTTCTAATTGTTTTGCTGCAGGAAGCTTGCAGAAAAAGAAGGGCACTTAAGGCCTTTCTCAGAGGCAGGTAGTTTGAATTGCATAACAGGATGCAGACCACTGAAACAATTTTTTTTCAAACTAACCATTTCCTTGGCATGAAATCAGCACAACTAGGTTTCGGAATGCTATTTCAACAATCCATGTGGACTTATTATTTGCCTTTAATACCCCATTAATGGGGTTCCGTTTTGGTTCATAATGAATTAAGTTGTATTGTATGTTACAAGTGACACAGTGCAAACAGTTATTTAAATATTGTGAAAAGAGAGTGACCATGATGTAATGTTTGAATTGACTTGTGCAGAGTAAGGTACAACACAGATTACATAGAAATACACACTTTGATATTGTCGCTGTTGCATGTTGCGGTGTACAAGTCAGTTCTAAGATGTTGACCAACAGGTGTCGCAGCGCTAGCAAACACGGATGAGGAAGACACCACGGGACAAGCTCATACCGCTTGTCTTGTTGTGTCTTCCTCGTCCGTGTCTGCTAGTGCTGTGACACCTTTTGATGCATTTAAGCAACTAACGAATCAAGATTGACCAGCTCAGCTGTCAGTTTTGTTAATATGATGTAAAGTTACAGAAAGAAAGAATCGTACCTTTATGTTCTGTGCAGGTTGCAGTGCTGTCCTTTGCTATAGTCAGCTGGATTTCTTCTCTTTTCTTGCTGCTAAGCATTTTTCAAGGATCTGACACAAGGTAGGCATGTATCAGTGCTGCTGGCTTAATAAAATACAAAAAAATTGACCTCCTTTTGGGTTTATGTTCTGCCCAAGGAATAATGGTCGTCGTCTTCCAAGCCTTGTTCTTATAATGCTAGAAGTGTAGTTACCTCTTCTCTTCTATTTACCTCTTACATCTTCTTGCCCAATGTGGAGTGAAGCAAAAAAGTTTCTCTTCTTAAGCTGTGGCTAGCAGTAACCTGTAGAGCATTGCCTTTTTTTCCATAACACCTGTTTGTGATGCTGCTCATTAGAATTCTATGCCATAACATTGACTTGAGTCGTTAGACCTTATTTCTAAGAAAAAAAATTGGCCGCATATCTGCGTGGTTCGCTGCAAATGTCGTCTAAAGACGATAGAAGAAGCACTGCGTGAGATATGGACGCCATCTGGCAATACGTCGGGAAACATGAGTGCTGTGTTGCGGGCTGGTAGTCCCGGCGCAGCAGCAGGCGAAGACCGGCGGTGACCAACGCGACCGGCGGGGACGCCAGCCAGCCCGAACACGCGGTTTGGCGCGAAGCGCCGAAGCAGAAGAAACGTCCGCACTCAACGAGTACTCTCCACACACTCTTTTATTTACACGTCGCCTGGGTAAAACAGGAATGTCAGAGCGGCGCCCCATGGCATTCGTACAGTGGAATACTGAACCGAAACCGAAACACAACAGTGAGCTCGTGCAGAGGGCACGGAGGAAGGCAAGTTTCAGTGCAGTCGCATTTTCAGCGCAGCTTAAGAAACTAGGGTCTCTAGAATTACGTATCTATGTATTTTCTATTAAAGGAACACACCACCTAATACTTACCTAGTGATGTTGCGCCTCAGATATGCGTAATGTTTGCTTTTTGATCAACAATGTACACAAGTATGAACCTAGTCAGCTGTTCAAGATGGCTGGCTCTTGGACAAGTGGTTCAACTTTGGCCGGGTGGCTGAATCGAGTGATGTGTCGACAAACAGAAAGACAGACAGACAGAAAGACAGACCAAAATTTCTGTGTTTAAGTTCCCTAAGAAAGACTATCGTCTTTAAAAAGTGCATGACTGCATTTGTGTGTATATATATTCAGATTCCCCTGCCATGAAAATAATGAGCTGGGGTTTAGACATTGAATCTTTGAGGAAAACATGGTAGCCGAGATCTTGTGCACTATGCTACAATGCATCATGGTCCGGTTGAAACCTAATTTTGTGACAAAAAGATATAGGAATAATGGTCACATTTTTCTTTTCAGTATCATCGCTGTAGTTGGGAAATACATTTTGGTGTATACTAGGCATTTGTAGCTAAAATGCTGCTGTGGAATATATTACTTGAGGGCCGCACAGTTTTGGTTTTGGATGATTGCCTCACCGGTAGTCCTGAAATGAGCAGGGTTGGAGTAATTCACAGCCTCTCAGGTAGAGTCGTTTGCTGTTATGAGACGTGTGGTTGCAAGATATTGCTCTTTTATAGGGGTGTGCAAATAGTCTAGATTTTATCTCGAATCGAATAGTGGACAAAAATATTGAATATCAAATACAAAAAATTGTATTGAAAATTGAAAGAAAGAACGAACAAAGGAAATCTGCTCATTTCCTCGAGCACATTATGTGGTGAGTGACTACTACCGAAAGACTACAAATTGTCATGCAGAAACACAAGCTGTTCCACATGATTTGGCTTCTGGTTCTCTCGCAGTGCTATTACGGTGTTTAAAGCTCATCTAACAGCAGTAATATTGTGCTTCATCGTCATTATTGACTATCAAGCACAATATTACAAAAATCTTAGGCCGTTCATTCACGGCAGCGTTCTAACTGCGCGCTGGAACGATGGGCGTTTCTGAACGAGTCGTGCAATGTGACAGTGGCGACTGTTGAGCGTGAACAAGTTTTCACAAGTGAAGCCAATAACCGAGGGTTTCGCGCCGAAGTCGGGACATTTGGCAGCGCTTGTGGCGTACGCGACCGAACTACGCATGAAATCCGTGCCTTTGTTGCGGAAGCCAAGTTATGAAGGGCTTGACAATTTTCTCACGTTTCTTTTTTTTTTTCATCTGCGGAAATGACATAATCTACTTTAAAATAAACGTGTGCTCGCTTGTGAACCAGGATATTTGTGAAAGTTTTAACGAAAGGCCTACTTTAACGACGTTAGTGTTATATTCCTTCACCGCACCCTAAGTTCGTCGTGATATTCGTCGTGTTGAATTATTCGAAACTTACAAATACTAGCAATTCGGAAGTCGAATCGAATTATTTGGTTAGGTATTATTCGATTCAAATTCGAAACTCGAATATTTGCACACCCCTACTCTTTTATGCTTCAGCTGTGTACTTACAGGTGTGGTTTGCAACTGGTATTAATAGAATGCGTTGCTGGGCGAGTTGGTGCATTGTCTGAAAATAAAAGCAGAGCGCAAAAAAGACGGAAGCAGCCCGTCCCATCTTCTTGTCTCTTGTGTCCCATCTTTTTTGCGCTCTGCTTTTATTTTCAGGCAACTGGTAAGCTCACATTTTGCTATAAAAGCAGTGCTGTAGTAATGTCTCACGCTGAAATTGTCAATATCTTGTTGTTACAGACTTCTGGCAGCCTTTCTCGTACTTACTGTTCTAGCTCATGCTGCCTGTGTGTATGTGGACTCAGGTAAGCAGTGCAATATGTTTTAATATCCTCTTTAATCGGTCAACAGTTTTGATGAACATAAAGATGATAAACTATGCTAAGTGTGTAAAGTTACTGAATATATTTAGTCTTTGCCGGGAAGATCATGCCTCATAGATAATCGGAAAAAAATTTAATATTTTGGGAACTTATTAAAGGGACACTAAAGGCACATAACAATTTATGTCAGAGTGGAAAGTCAACGCTTGAGAACCTCTAAAACATCAATATTATCAATAGCACAGGTCTAGTAATCGGGAAATTAAGGTAAATGTACAACACTATATGCACCACCAGTGGGACGTTTCGGAACGAGCCCGATGACGTCAATAGTCCCGAGTACAAATTATCACTAGTATTCAAGGCACTTATAATAAAAAAAGAACATTCTGAGCATTGCAAGATGTAATAAAAGGCTGCTTGTACGTTTCTGTTTGATTCCTGGAAAAATGAACTTGATGCTACAGTGGAGAACAACGCGGATTGTGCAAAAGTTCCGTTTTTGCCGGGCTGCGCTCCGGTCGCGTCTCAGTGGTAGTTTCGTCATCGCGTACTACTGCGTGTGTTTTGCACGGTCATGAAAGTCGCTCTAACGGAAAGTTTGACAAAATGCTACGTCCAAGTGATGTTGTGTAATGTGGCCTTCAGAGCAGAAACCACAGCGTCACCTGCCGGGCAATAAAGGTGGGCAACGTTGGGCAAGGCAAACGCTACATCAAAAGGCCTTTTCAGGCGTGCAATTTGAAGTGTGCTAATGCTGTGCGGACCACAAAAACGTGAGTTTCTTTCAAAATAAGCATTTCCTTGGCACGAAACAAGCACAACGACGTTTCTGGAACACTGTTTGAACAACCAACGTCGACTTAACATTTGCCTTTAGAGTCCCTTTAAGCGTTACAAATTACTGAGGCAACCATTGTTGAAGGCAGTGATAACTAGTGAGTAATGTATCACTGCAGCCCATTGGAATTGAGTATTGAGGAATGGTACTGTTGCTTTCATAGTTGTTACTGTTGGTGGGCATTAGTTTGTGGTAGTACCTTCACAACTGCTAAAAGTACAACCAGCAAACGATTGTAAACTGCGCGAAATTAGGAAAAGGACAACACGAAAAGACACAAAAAGCAGATAGAGCGCAAACTACCAACTTATTTATTTCACTTAGAGCTTTACAATATATATAGGTGTACACAAAGCACAAATGTGCAGGCATGATAAAAAACAAACAAACAAAAAGACCCAAACTAACGCATCTGCTTAGTTAAACAAGGCATTTCAGCACTGTACACATTTCAGCGCTACATGTGGTTGTTTGTGTGCCTCTTGTTCCTCGTTTCTCGCACTGTTTCCCTACCGTGCAATTCTCCCATAGAGTGTGTTTTGTTATTATTGGGAGACTCAAATTTATTAACATGATCCAGTGCATTGTTTAACCCACCGTGGTGGCTTAGCATGGATGGTGTTGCACTGCTGAGCTCGAGGGCATGTGTTTGATTCATGGCCCCGGCAGCCGCATTTCGATGGTGGCAAAATGTAAGAACACCCATATACTTGGATTTAGGTGCATGTTAAAGAACCCAAGCTGGTTAAAATTAACCCGGTGTCCCTCATAACCATATTGTGGATTTGGCACGTAAAACTCCAGCAGTTATTATTGATGCGTTGTTTATTCTGCCGTGTGGAAATAAAGGGCATCATTGTATAAATGATTTCTTCATGTGTGAAATAGACCATGTGTTCTTTGTTCTTTTTACTCCTTTCCCTGCTCTCCCAGGTATCATAAGTGATGCGGCCTTGGTTCTTTTAATATCCCTGCTATTAATACGACTGGGCTCCTATGAGACAAAGATTCACGAGACCCTCTGTACAGTTGTACTGTCAAATCACCCAGAGTAAGTGTTCTCCATTTTTTGCAGCCTCTCTATGCATAATTCACAGTTGCAATTGCAGCTAGTGCAGGCAGAACCACTTCTGCTGGCAATCTTGGCTCCCAGCTGCTAATGCATGTACAATGGGGTAAAAGAGTTCTAGTTTAAGGAATATCATTGGGCACTCCTGTGCATGTGCAATACACGAATGGCATTCTTTATAAACGACTTTCTTTATAAATAATAATAATAATAATAATAATAATAATAATAATAATAATAATAATAATAATAATAATAATAATAATAATAATTGCTGGGGTCTTAAGTCCCAAAACCATGATATGAATTTGAGAGACACTTTATAAATATATGGTGACATAGGATATTGTTTTTTGTCATTTGATGCTGTCAACAAAGGCTGAGCAATAAGTTGTTACCGTTTGAAGAATGGTTTTCAATTTGAGAGCTTGGTAGGCTGAAACAGGTGGCATTCTCAAATTTGGATTGTATCGGCTTATGACAGCAAAAGAAGTTAGACATGCAGAACTGCCAGTTATTATTGGAGAACTTATTACCTGCAAGTTTTTTAACAGTGGAGCTGTATAAGTGCGGAGTAAGGCCAGTGTCGTAGACAGAAACTTGGTGCCACAGAAAGCGGGTGTGTGCCAAGCAGCTCCTGGCAGAGCGAAGCCATGGATAGCGTAGTAGAGCAAGGAGGAGGGAAAGGGAAGAGTGAGGGTGAGGAGGAAGGGAGAGGCTAAAGCGTGGCCTTGTGTAGTATAGTTTAGCAAGGGGAGGGGAAAGGGAAGTTAGGAGGACCAACACCCTCTAGACTTTAAGGCCTGAAAACTGCCACCGTGACGTCAAAAAGCGGCGGCGGCGGTTGCTCGCCACCGAGCAGTGAAGGCTAGCATAGTAACGTCTGCTGTGCGCTTGTCTATGTCTTTTCTTTCGTCAGTGTTTCTGTTTGGCGCCTAGGAATTCCCTGCACAGGAGTGAAGGAATTGTGCGCAAATATTTACGGTCAAATAAACCTCACATATATTGACATATTTTTTCTCTTGTGAATAAGTAAAAGAAGTCTGTCTGCTCTGAGGGATATCAAGCACTTAAACAGAGTTTTGCTGAGCTTATGCCCTGTATTTCACCTCGGTAGTAAGCAGAAATAGATATATCAAGTGGCCAGAAACTTCGCATAATTTTGTTCATCGGTTCTTGGTTATACATCCAGCAGATAGCAGAAATTTGCGACCGATTCATATATCGACCACCAAGAGAGTCCGAACACAGAGTCACACCTCGAAGAAAATTATCTGTGTGTAATGCATTCAGGGAAGTTTGAATGAAAAAAAAAAAAGATTCATAGGAACAAGCTACCGTTCGAGCTTAAGTAAAACTGCAAGGTTAACTGTTTGTGCGAAAATACGTAGGCTCCATACATTTGCCTT
Organism: Rhipicephalus sanguineus; assembly: GCF_013339695.2. Taxonomy (NCBI): domain Eukaryota; kingdom Metazoa; phylum Arthropoda; class Arachnida; order Ixodida; family Ixodidae; genus Rhipicephalus; species Rhipicephalus sanguineus. The sequence continues at coordinate 8,813,832 of NC_051179.1, read as the reverse complement.
CTCGAGTTGCGCTTGCCAGTGATAGGAAAACTTATGGGCAGGTAATAAATGAAACAGAGGAAATCTCACACCAAGTCGCAAGCGTGCTTTATAAACGAGAACGGGAGACTGATGGCATTTTGTCTGAACAACTTTATTCGAGAGCTACTTCTAGCTGAGCGTTTCCAGCTTTCCCTGCTTTGATTTCGATTCAGCTTCTAAAAACGTTTCATGCGGTTCATGCGCTAAAGAATTGTATGAGAGGATTCTTGCTGCACTGCAACACTTGCTTCAGAACCAGCTCTCATGCGTGTTCATTGACGCAGGTATAACAATCTGACAACTCGTCGTTGGTTAGGAGCTCCACGGTGAGGTCTGTAACCACTTGTCACTGGCTCGAGAACTTTAAAGCACTTGTTTTGGCGATTGCTCCATGACTGCATAATTATATACAACAGCATTTACGACAAACAGCGCTAAAAGCAGGATACTTCCACGGTCCATTGCTCTGACGAGGTCAGTGCTTCTCTGCAACACAAACTGAAATTTATTTATTCGCTGTCAGTGCTTCTCTGCATTTTTCACACTTGAGTTTCTTCAAGGCGGCCTAGACAGCATACCCTGCCATATACACAAATACCGGGATAATGTCCTTCATCTTTTATAGTGTTTCCCCTGCGACAACTACGTTGCGGCCAGGCCGTGAACAGTTCGCTTCCCTCTGAAGGTCATATTGCTCATACTCGTCACTGGCATTTCTAGAAGTGGCGGCCGTCGTACTTCTAATCACGCTTGGAAGTATATGTGGAATATTCTGCAGCAAAACTCACCCTGGGGTTCTCTGAAGGAGTGAAGTTGCCACGTGAAATCGCGCGCAGCCGCTTTCAGCACAGCTTCGCATCTTGGAAAATCGGAAAACGCACACCTTGCACTTCAAGTCGTAATTGCTACTGCACCGAAGGACACAGCGCTTGTCCGGTATGACGAATTCAATGCCCCACACACGCTGCAGCCACGGTGCAAGTGGCTGCAGCACGCATGACGTTCGGGAAAACGGCACACCGCACTGACCACGTGTGTACCACGTGTGGCAGCAAGAAACAAACTGACGAGCTGGTGTGCCGCCGCACTACTTGCCCTCCATTATTAAATATAGCGCGCTTATGAGTAGAAAGTTATCTCGCTGGGTGCTGATATTTCATTGAAAGTTAACTGTCATAGGATTATTGCAGATTTCTTCCGCCGATTCAGAAAAATTCCGCGACTTCCTTAAGGACGACGATTGACACGTGTTTCGAGTTGTATCCATCCGCGTTTGAGCTGTTCCCTACGCGAGTCACTCAAGTGGGCCACCGGGAACGGAGGAAACCGGATTCCCGCTGCCGCCACCGCGTCCACTTGGTGACGTCAGCACTTCGAATGCGGAAAGCGCTCCGGCCTTAAGGAGCACTGACACAAAAAATTTGTGCCTTGTTTTTTTTTTGTTGCAATAGATAGCTTATGATCAACTTATCACGGCTGCAAACCTCGTTTGCGCATGTGCGCGACGGTTACTTTTTAGAGACGTATTTAGAGCGCCAAGTCGCAGTTTCGGTTTCAAAGAGCACCGAGCTAGGCAGCACTACTTCCGAAGGCCGGGTAAACACAGCTGGCCACGTGACCACGCAAAATTGTGACGCAGGCGGCGCGCGAGAGTGGGTGCGGCGGGCGCCGCACTGACAGTTCGTCTGCTACGCCAGTTCGTCTGACGCGGGATGCTTCGAGCTGCTTGCTTTTTGATCCGCGTTTTTCACGCTAGAAGTGCGGACGTCGTCCGTGTCGTTGCCAGGCATGGTTCGAGCAGTCAGAGCGTTTTAGTCTGTCCGGCATGAAAAAAAGCGTCGCTTAGAACCAAATAAAGTGTCCCCAAGCTGGCACCAGGTCAAGTGGCGCCAGCTATGCAGGATTAAAAACAACTAACCAACGCGTAATCTATGTCCTCCGAGCATTCGGAAGCGCCCATCTCGACTCGCTAAGCCTAGAGCATCGATGATTTGACTATGGCTCTCAAAAACGGCGCGAATATATGCTGTCGAAGCTTAAAGGGACACTAAAGGCCAATAACAATTTATGTCAGAGCGAAAGCTCAATGTATGACAATGTCTAAAACGGCAATATTATAAACAGCACTGACCTACTTACCGAGAAATTAAGCTAAATGTATCACACGACGTGCGCCACAAGTGGGACATTTTGGAAATGATCCCGATGACGTGAGAGCGTCCTACTACAATTAATCACTAGTAATCAAACTAGCTGCAATAAAAAAAGAACCTAACGTGCATCAACAGACGTAATAAAATGCTGCTTGTTCGTTTTTGTTTGACTCATTCATGGAAAAAGGAACCTCTTTGGCGCTGCCATCGGGAACTGCGCGCGTGGTTCAAAAGTTCCGTTTTCGCCGAACTGCGCTTCGCCCGGCGTCTGGCTTCGCTCACGCGGTCGCGTCTCAGTGGTAGTTTCGGTAATGCGTACTGCCGCGTGTGTTTTGCACGCTCGTGAAAGTCGCTCTGACAGAGAGTGCGACAAAATGCCGCATGTATGTGATGTTGCCGGATGTCCGAATAGTGCACGCCGCCAATGCACGCTGCCGCGCAGTAAAGACGGGCAACTTTGTTCGCGTCAACAGTGACGTCAGAAAGGCCGCTTTGAGGCGGGTGTTTTGAAGTGCGCTAATGCGATGCGGACCACCAAAACGTGATTTTATTTCAAAATAAGCACTTTCTTGGCATAAAGGTAGCACTACGAGGTTTCTGGACCGCTATTTCAACAATCAACGTCGACTTAATATTTGCCTGTAGTGTCCATTTAAGGACATGAATCTAAAGCAAATGGAAGCATCAGTTCGGAACTTGCACGTTACAGAGCGCACGGCGGCCACTTGATAGATTCGAAGTGGACGACAACCGCTTTTGGCAGTGCGGCCATGGTTTTCGGAGGCGCGAATGCCTCGCCGGCGAAGCTTGCCGTGCACGTTGGACAGCCCTCGCGCGTGCGGCGATGGCCGACGTTCTGCGGCACCACGCCGTTGCGGCAGGCTTGCCGCTAGCGTGAGCGGGCCATAACATCTGCCAAATGGCACGACGAGCCAACAGCGGAAGGGAGCACAACCAGCACTCACAAAGCCGCAGGCACGGAGGAAGAAATGGCAGGTAGCACAAGCGGACAAGCGCAAGGGCACAACCAGCAACCAGCCAACACAAACTCGTGACGTAGGTTTGTTTACATATCCACCGCGTTGATGTCGGCGTCGCGAGGCGCTCGCATCTCGCTCAGTCGCGTGGCATGCACTTTAAAATTGATTTTAAATATGTGCTAGGCTATATTGGGCCTTGATATTTCGTAGACGTTGTGTATGGCTCCTCATACATCTATTTCACTCATTATCTCGCCTTCGAAATTTTTTCAGTGCTCCTTTACAGGAGTACTGACACAAAATTTTCAGTGTTTTCGCTGGTACCCCATTTTCAAGCTCCTTTAGAGTCTAGAAGGTGTTGATTGAAGTCGTTGGGGCGTGGCACGTGAATTGTGCGTTGTACTGGTGTTCCCCAGTTGGACTTCTCGACCTATCAGTGTATTGTGTGACTCATTGCCTCCTTTCCGGAGGCTGGGATGGCAAGTCACCGGATTGGCGGGAGCTGCGAACACCGGTTTTGAAGGCCTCAGTGTTGGCAGGCTCAGGGCTTTATAAGCCGGAGAGTTTTTGTAAAAGCTCTCTCTTGATATCTCATCGTGCTTCTATGTAAATAAACCTCTGTCTTCACGTACGAGCGCTCTCCTATCCGCACAAGCGGGACGAAGGGTCCGATGACGGGGGCCAGCTACCAAAGTCGAGACCCGCCGGACCCGAGTCCCAGCAGCGCCAAGAGCTTTTGGCATAACCCGCGTCTGCACCTAGGGAGCCACACGAAGTCTCTCGAATGAAACAGTCGAGTCGACGGTCATGCCTAGTATCTTTGGAGCGGTCTGGCGATGCCAGTGTGCGTACAACATAATTTCGGCTGAAAATGGCTGTGGCTCGATTGTTCGTGGCATTGCTGGATTATTAAATGGCATGGTCACCGTAAATGACACTTTGCAGCTGTATCTAATCCCTTGTCCGGGCACGAGTATTTCCGTCGTGATAAGCGCAAGTGCTGTGATACGTATGCACAGGTCACAAATGGTAAAGGGAAGTCTTCAAGGAGCACTGACATCGAATTTACGCATGTCAAAATTTTAACTGCAAAAACTTTGGTGTCTGCAGAAAACCGCAGATGGGTATGCGCCACAGGAGCGCCCCACTACCAAGTAGAGCAGGTGCGAGCGTTAAACGAAAACTCTGCTTGGCGAAGTGGCGCACGTAAAACACGTGAAAGAGGGAGAGAAAGAAAGAGAGAATAGAGAGAGAGGAAAGTGATAGAAAGAAAGAGAAACAGAAAAATACAGAGAAATAAATTGAATAAAGGCATAAAAATATAGAAAGACGGAGAGAGAGAGAGAAAAGGAAACGGACACGAAAAAGAGCTAGCAAAAACAGAGCAAGACCGGAGGAGAACGAAATAGAGAGAAAAAGAGAAACAAAGAGATAGAAATAAGCAGGGAGTGATAGATAGACAGAGAAAGTGAAAGAAAGAAATAGAAAGCAACAGGAACAAAAAAAAAGAGAAGAAAAAGAAAACATGGCTGATCCCTACATCATAGGAATCGGTATAACACGAAAGTGAAATGTGTCTTCACAGAAGTAGCGCTTATTGTGTTGTGATATATGAGAGCTTGCACAATGTATATTCGTTTTTGGTAGCTATAGCACCGTTTGACGTGGATGCACCCATGCTGACACCTAGTGGCATGTCTCCATCGCGACGAATAACGTCCATGATTACGATTAAACCGTTGTGGTAGCTGAAGTTGTGAACATATATTTGGACACAGCGAATCGTGAATCCCACATAAAGATGACATCAACAAGCTCGTAATCAACGCTGGTACCCGATATGCACTTCTTCAAAACGTCGTCAATTAAGGAGAGGAACGGCACGGTGTGCGCTTTCTAGTAATGGGTAACCACGCCTGTGCTCATGCATACACTACCACACTGCGCTTCAGCAACACGGAAGGCACAGGTTCGTAGCTTGAGCCGCAAACGCGTGCGTCCCGCTGGCCTCTGTCTCGCTCCACCAAGGCACGACATTTTCCTGTCGAAATCGTGTCCTTTCTGCAACGGATATAGCAGCAGTTTTATTAGTTGGTGCTCTCATAGTCGAAGGAGTCGTCGGCGGAGAAATCCAGTTGGTGCATGTGGAAGCTGCACTACTCCGATGAGCCGGCGCACACTAGCACGAAACGAAATGCAAAGAATGTAACCAACGAACATCCATACCACTTTAAAGAACGGACACTGTACCTTTGGCTCTTTGGCTGTAGTACGGAAATGAGGGTAGCGGCGACGTACCGAACTGCTATAGAGCGAAGCGAGATGGCGCTGCAAGTGCTATCATCATCATTAGACAAACGCATTTTTGCTGCTGGTTCGGCCTGGTCCCGCTACTGCGCTTTTTGCTCCCTGTGGTATTTTGTTCTTTGTCGTTGCTAAATCGCGGCTCAGGCTCGCGTAGGTAATAGTTATCGCCAGGTGACCAAACTGGCCTCGACCGGCAAAAACGTCAATCAAGTAAGGTTTTCTTTAATTTAATCAAACAGCAGAATTAGGTGTACTCAAACAAATTTGGGACGTTTCTCTGCAATATATGTAAAAAAAAAACAGTACCGTACTCAATGAACACAGTCTCACTCATCACGACAACGTAAACGTGCTTGGTGAAGCTCTGCTGCAAGAAGTGCTTGTCACATTTATAATTTGTTTATTAGCTGTAAATAATTTGAAGGTGCCTATTAAACATGTGCAAAGGCTAATGTAATTGAGCACAGCCTTGTAAAGCTTTGGCTTATCTTTTTGTAAACTTCTATGATCTAAACACAGTTAAGGCAAAACGGTTTTGAGCATAGTGCCACGCCCACTTCTTGTCTTGTTTTGATGCATTCGGGTTTGACCGGCAGGGACTGTTATCAACGCTCGACGCTGTCCGCGAAGTAGTGTTCTAGAAGCGTCGCGATTGTTGTAGATCGGTTAAGATTGCGCGCCGCACGCGAATGTTCCAGCTTTGTCTAGAGATAACGCCGCCACCAGCGATATTGCTGGAAAGTTCGATAGCGCCTGTATAAAAGCCGACGCGCTTGATCGCTTGTCAGTTGATCGACGGTCGACGCTCTGTTCGCCGCTACCAGTTTATTGCTGTAGCTGGTGTTTCATTTTCCCGGCCACAAGTTCGGCCTAATAAAGAGTTTCATCTCGGACGTGCTGACTGCTGCCTTCGTCGACGTCACCACCACGTGACATCTGGTGGAGGTGCTGCTTCACGATCCGGACGCCACCGCGGAGCGCTGACCCAAGCCCAAGCCGCGAAGAAGACGACTCTAAGGACAACCCAGATCATCGAACCAGCCGCCGGCAGAAGGGACTGCAGCCAGAGTACGGGCTCCTTCCCGAAAACGCCAGGCAGCCGAAGATCGTCACATCGACCGCCGAGACGATGACTGACGCAGTGCCCCCTACGGCGATCGTGATGCAGCCACCCAGGGAGCCGCCGACGTTCCGTGGTTCGCCATGTGAGGACCCCGAGACTTGGCTCGAGACCTTCGAAAGGGTCTCAACATTTAATAACTGGAACTGCGAGGACAAGCTGCGCCACGTATACTTCTACCTAGAAGACGCCGCGAGGACGTGGTTCGAGAACCGAGAATCCGCCCTACAAACATGGGATCTCTTTCGGACGACGTTCCTAAGCACGTTCACGAGCGTGGTCCGCAAGGAACGGGCCGCGGCTATGCTGGAGACCCGTGTGCAGCTGCCCAACGAAAATATTGCCATCTACACGGAAGAGATGAATCGCCTGTTTCGACACGCCGACCCAAGTATGCCCGAAGAGAAGAAAGTGAGGTTCCTCATGCGGGGTGTCAAACAGGAACTCTTCGCTGGATTGATAAGGAACCCGCCGAAGACGGTCGCTGAATTCGCATCGGAGGCTTCCACGATCGAGAAAACGCTTGAGATGCGAACGCGGCAATACAACCGCAGCTTCTCGGCTACAAGCTACGCCGACGTTCAAGCCCTAGGACCCGCCGACCTGCGTGAGACGATTCGAGCAATCGTGCAAGAGGAGTTGCGAAAAATTCTACCTCCGTCGCAACCTCAAGTAGAGTCCATCGCCGACGTCGTGCGCCAGGAGATCCAGCATTCACTCGGCGCGCCTCAGCTAGCAGAGCCGCAGCCGCAAGCTACTAGCTATGCTGCTGCAGCCCGCCGTCATGCTCCTCCTCCACGCCCCCGCCAAGACGCCACACCGCCGCAGTACCGTCGCCAGACGCCGCCGCCGCCACCGACGCCCTACCGACCACCTGTCGGCCAGCGCAGCACCCCGAGGAAGACCGATGTCTGGCGTGCCCCCGACAACCGCCCGCTCTGCTACCACTGCGGAGAGGCCGGCCACACGTACCGCCGCTGCCAGTACCGACAGATGGGACTACGGGGATTCGCTATCAACGCGCCGCGCCCGCGGCCAGGCGAACGGCCGCGCGACATCGACGACTACCTCACCGGAACACAGTGGCAAGAACGACGACCTTCCCGCTCGCCGTCGCCCGGCCGCTACATGTCACCGCACCGCCGGCCGTACACTGGCCCAAACCGGGGCCGGTCGCCTAGCCCGTATCCGGAAAACTAAGGGCAGCAACCGATGGAAGTGCGGTTGCTGTACGACGAACTACCGAAGATCCTCCGCCGCCGACGACGACGCCGCGACGAAACCTTCAGAACACGACGCGAACCAGACAGACCCCTGACGACGAAATCTCGCGGACTGAAGAAGACCCGACGACGCAAAATGGAAGCAGCGGAACACACCGACGCAGCCGTGACCCCACGCCACGACCTAACTGCAACGCGAGACGACGAACTAGCGACCTCGACGTTCTTATCGACGGCCACAGCGTCACAGCCCTCGTCGACACCGGAGCCGACTATTCTGTCTTTAGTGGACCGTTCGCCACCAAGCTGAAGAAAGTAAAGACCGCTTGGAGTGGACCCGAAATCCGGACAGCTGGAGGCCACCTGATAACGCCGATTGGTGTCTGCACGGCGAGAGTCACCATCAATAACCGGACTTATCCTGCGAGCTTTGTAATCCTACAAAACTGCTCCAGGGATGTGATACTTGGAATGGACTTCCTAAGTGACCACGGCGCCGTCATCGACCTGAGGTCTGAGTCGATAACACTGAACTCGGACAAAGCGCTCCCGCCCCACGCGATGCCAGGCAACCATGCATTGAATGTGATAGAAGAGCAGGTGACCATTCCGCCGCGCTCCAGCGTCATTATTTCCGTCGGCACCGAAAAACCTGCGAACCTTGAAGGCGTCATCGAGGGTGATCAGCACCTACTCCTGAACCGTCAAATATGCGTCGCACGAGGTATAGCCGAGCTGCGTGACGGTAAAGCAAATGTAGTGCTGACAAACTTCAGCCACGAATATAGGCACCTCAACTTTGGTACGACGGTTGCCTACATCGACGAATGTGTAGCCGCCAGCGATGCTTTCGCCCTCTTCGATGCTGCCGAACCTGCTTCGACGAATAGAGGTCCCGAACCGGATTTTGACGTCAACCCGAGCCTTTCGAAGGCCAAGCAAGACCAGCTCAAAACCCTGCTCTTGCAATACAAGGACTGTTTCTCGTCGTCATCGCGGGTCCGACAAACGCCCCTCGCGAAGCACCGCATTATAACAGAAGAAAATTCTCGACCACTCCGTCAGAGCCCCTACAGAGTTTCTACTCGAGAGCGCTACGCGATAAAGAAACAAGTCGACGAGATGCTACGCGACAACATCATCCAACCGTCCAAGAGTCCGTGGGCGTCACCCGTGGTGTTAGTGAAGAAGAAGAAGGACGGGACACTGCGCTTCTGCGTTGATTATCGGCGCCTGAACAAAATCACGAAGAAGGACGTGTACCCCCTCCCACGAATAGACGACACCCTGGATCGACTTCACATCGCGACGTACTTTTCGTCGATGGACCTCAAGACCGGCTACTGGCAAATCGAAGTCGACGAGAGAGACCGAGAAAAGACTGCCTTTATAACACCCGACGGCCTCTTTGAGTTCAAGGTCATGCCTTTCGGTCTTTGCTCGGCACCTGCGACGTTCCAGCGTGTCATGGACACCGTACTGGCCGGATTGAAGTGGCAGACGTGCCTAGTGTATTTGGACGACGTCGTCGTGTTTTCCTCGACCTTCGACGAGCATCTCCGGCGGCTTGAGGCAGTACTTCAAGCAATCAAGGCCTCTGGACTTGTTTGAGGCCCGTGTACTTAGATTTAGGTGCACGTTAAAGAACCCCAGGTGGTCAAAATTTCCGGAGCCCTTCACTACGGCGTCTCTCATAATCATATTGTGGTTTTGGGACGTTAAACCCCAAATATTATTATTAGGCCTCTGGACTGACCCTGAAGCCAGAAAAGTGCAGATTCGCGTATGACGAGCTCTTGTTTCTGGGTCATGTGATCAGCAAGTCTGGAGTGGGTCCAGACCCGCGGAAAACAGCTGCCATCACCGAATTCGCGCCACCCACCGACAAGAAGGCCGTGCGCCGATTTCTCGGTTTATGTGCCTATTACCGACGCTTCGTCAAAAACTTTTCACGGATCGCCGAACCACTGACGCTTCTCACGAAGAATAACGTGGAATTCAGGTGGGAAACGGCGCAAGTGCAAGCCTTTCAAGAACTTAAACGACGCCTGCAGACGCCACCCATACTTGCGCATTTCGACGATTGCGCCGATACAGAAATACACACCGACGCAAGCAGCGTAGGACTCGGTGCCGTCCTTGTGCAAAAGACTAACGGGCTTGAAAGGGTTATCAGTTATGCTAGCCGGTCACTATCCAAGGCAGAAGCAAACTATTCCAAAACAGAAAAGGAATGCCTTGCCATTCTCTGGGCTACCTCAAAGTTTCGCCCCTACCTCTATGGCAGGCCCTTCAAAGTTGTCAGTGACCATCACGCCTTATGTTGGCTAGCTAACTTGAAGGACCCTTCAGGTCGTCTCGCACGATGGAGTCTCAGGCTTCAAGAATTCGATATTACCGTCGTGTACAAGTCCGGACGAAAACACTCTGACGCCGACTGCCTGTCTCGTGCCCCCGTCGACGCGCCGCCGCAAGACGACGACGACGACTGCTTCCTCGGAACTATAAGTGCCGACGACTTCGCCGGAAGGCAACGGGCCGACGCGGAACTGGGGGGCCTTATTGAGTACCTCGAGTGCAAGACCGCCGTTGTCCCGAAGGTATTCAAGCGAGGACTGCCGTCGTTTTTCTTACGGAACGGCGTTCTCCTGAAGAAGAACTTCTCGCCACTTCGAACCGACTACCTTCTCGTCGTGCCCTCATCATTGCGACCAGAAGTCCTCCAGGCCCTACACGACGACCCGACGGCTGGACACCTCGGTGTTTCCCGCACGCTCGCCAGAATACAGGAAAAATACTACTGGCCACGCCTTGCTGCCGACGTCGCCCACTACGTCAAGACTTGCCGAGATTGCCAGCGACGGAAGACACCGCCGACTAGGCCAGCGGGACTTCTGCAGCCAATCGAACCACCTCACCGGCCGTTCCAGCAAATCGGGATGGACCTACTGGGACCGTTCCCGACGTCGACTTCCGGCAACAAGTGGATCGTCGTAGCGACTGACTACCTCACCCGCTACGCCGAGACAAAGGCCTTGCCCAAAGGCAGCGCCGCCGAGGTAGCCAAGTTCTTCGTGGAGAACATCGTCTTGCGACACGGCGCCCCAGAGGTTCTCATCACCGACAGAGGTACGGCGTTCACGGCTGACCTAACTCAGGCGATCTTGGAATACAGCCACACAAGCCACCGCCGCACCACCGCGTACCACCCACAGACCAACGGCCTCACCGAGCGTCTAAATAAGACCATCGCCGACATGCTGGCCATGTACGTCGACGTCGAACACAAGACGTGGGACGCCATCCTTCCGTACGTGACCTTCGCGTACAACACGGCCGTACAGGAAACGACGCAGATGACGCCATACAAGTTGGTCTACGGACGGAGCCCGGCAACGACGCTCGACGCCATGCTACCAAACGTGACCGACGAGGAAAACATCGACGTGACCACCTACCTACAGCGCGCCGAAGAAGCACGACAGCTCGCCCGCCTACGGATCAAGAACCAGCAGACGACTGACAGTAGCCGCTACAACCTTCGACGACGCCACATGGAATACCAGCCCGGTGACCGTGTATGGGTATGGACGCCAATACGCCGACGAGGACTTAGTGAGAAGCTTCTTCAACGATACTTCGGACCGTACAGGGTACTTCGACGCCTCGGCGCACTCGACTATGAGGTTGTCCCTGACGGCATTACGAACTCTCAGCGGCGCCGTGCGCGACCTGAAATCGTCCATGTCGTGCGCCTTAAGCCGTTTTTTGCGCGTTAGCGAGCCTGGGGACTCTATTTTTTCCTTTGTTATTGTAATTTAGTTGTGTATGCACTTGTTTTTTCCTCTTCTATGTTCTTTCACAAGCATCGGGGCGATGCTTTTTCAGAGGGGGGCAATGCCACGCCCACTTCTTGTCTTGTTTTGATGCATTCGGGTTTGACCGGCAGGGACGGTTATCAACGCTCGACGCTGTCCGCGAAGTAGTGTTCTAGAAGCGTCGCGATTGTTGTAGATCGGTTAAGATTGCGCGCCGCACGCGAATGTTCCAGCTTTGTCTAGAGATAACGCCGCCACCAGCGATATTGCTGGAAAGTTCGATAGCGCCTGTATAAAAGCCGACGCGCTTGATCGCTTGTCAGTTGATCGACGGTCGACGCTCTGTTCGCCGCTACCAGTTTATTGCTGTAGCTGGTGTTTCATTTTCCCGGCCACAAGCTCGGCCTAATAAAGAGTTTCATCTCGGACGTGCTGACTGCTGCCTTCGTCGACGTCACCACCACGTGACAATAGTTTGTAAACTGTCTCACAAGGCACAACTAAATGTCTGAAAAACTGTTAATTCCCCTCACTGCCATGATGTTCGTTTTGTAATGTAATTTATAATATAATTAAAAAAAACTGACCCTACGTTTCGAGAACCACTCGGCCCCTTTTAATTTAAAATAAAAGAAAATAATGAGTTAACGTGGTTGGAGAGTCTTTTTATTCTTATAATCTTACCCAGCCAGACAGATTTCTGTCAAATATGTTTACCTTTAAATTTATAATTTATACTGATTCACATGCAAACCATGATATGATTATGAGTCACACAGTAGTGGGCAACTCTAGATTGATTCTGACTGCCTGGAGTTAAAACAAACACAGTTGTAGCCTTGAAGAAGACAGGACTGCTTGTCGAAACATTTGCTCCAGCGACACCTCATGTTCACAAATTTTTCGTCTCTTCAAGCTTCCGTCTTTCCCTGAACTTCAGACGCAAATCTAAGCACACGAGTGGCCTTGCATTTCGTCCCCATTGAAATGTGACCACCATGGCTGGGAATGAAACCTGCGTCGTTGAGCTCAGCAGTGCCACGTAATGTAACTAATGCACGGAGGTAGTGTTCAATTTCAACGCTATTGCGGTGTAGATTGCATGCCATATGACACAGTAAACAGCTAATGCTTGTGGACGATTGTAAGCAGCCCTCCATGAGATGCCTGGTAAACCATTCACAAATACAGCATTGCAAGCGTGAGGTTCAAGATTACCTGTTGTAGGAGACGCTCACATGTTTCACCGCACTTGCAGAGTGGACATTCGGGGGTTGTCATCCTGCCGTTGCCTGGCAATCCTGGAAAAACAAGTAATGACATCACCAGATATTGATAAGCATAATCAATTAATATGAAATTTTGCAAAAGTAAACATATAAACATAGTGAACAAATAAACAGCAGCTTGTTATACATGTATGTAAACGTACCTTATAATGCATGTTTATCACTCGGGCTAGCTTCTTTACAAGGCGTGTCATGTAGCAGGTGTCTTGCCCATTGCACACAGCTGTTTCCTTGTCAGGCCAGGAGGCTATGGCAGAAAAAAAAGTATTTCTGACTATAGTGACGGTTTCTTTATCGAACTTAAGTGAAAGTACATGTAAAATTATGTGACGCTTTTGTTGCACTAAATGTGTAGTAAAAATAACCTAAACTGACAACAGGAGAAATGAGACCTCTAAACCTTGCCTCTCAAATGCGACTGCGGCAAACTATAACTCGTATGTTTTTTGCACTGCGTTGCGGGCTAGTTACGAAGATACGTGCGAGTCGCTATAGTGATGTAGTTGCCTTTTTTTTTATTGCAGCGGCCTGGTTTGTGTTACCAAACAATAAACTCAACAACTCGCTCCCACATGAAGCCACGGCGCAAGGAACGCACGTTTTCTCGTCGACAGAGTATGAGATGTTGAAAAATTGAATATTGCAGTGCGTCGCCTCCGTGGGACACTCACACAAAGTCATTGTTAAAAACTGAAGCAATGGGTTTTTACGCACCGGTCCGTATATTCTCCGGCTTGAAACGAGTGTCATCCGGTGAAAGCTTCAACCGTCCCTTCGTTCCCCCGAAGTCAGCTGAATGCACTTCGCGAAAGCATTTTAACGAGTCAAAACAAACAACGAAAGCGAGTGTGTCGGTCGGCAGTGGCTCGAAACATTTACAGCGAAACGAAACAGCGCGAGACCCATCCGAATGCACCGCGAACCGTTATCTGCCGTTGCGCCGCCTCTGAGGAGGACCGGACTGGCAACCAGCGCTTTCCTCCTTTCTGGCTTGTGCGCGACGGCGCGGAGTGTGCGGGCTGGTGCTTAGATGAGTGGCGTTTTCGAACAATCCGCCTCTTTCATTTTCCTGTGCTGCCCTCTGCCGTTTTGGTAGGGGTTTGGTAGGGGCCGGGACAACCGGTATTGCCAGAAGCAAAGCCTCCGAGATGACGAGGCGTTTCGCGAGTTTTCCGCTAGGGGAGAGCGCATGCGCGGGGGCGCCGTGAAAAAGGCTGATTTTTGCGTGTTTTAGGTCGACCTGCGGATTTTGTTCTCTTTTATTGCGACGTCAGCCAGCGAAAAGTCAACGGGAAATAACTGTGCCGTTTTTGGTTGTTCAAACAACTATAAAAAGGAAATTTAACTGCTGTCAGAATAAGCATGCGAGGTGCATCACCAAGCCCGGAGTGTTTGTGGTTGTGCGCACTCTTCAAGGTACATCGTTTGTGTTACGTTGCAGGTTCTAAATCGGCAAGCACCGCAATATATCCGGAATTCCCAGTGTTCCACGCAGTCAAATGTCAATCGGATATGGCCAGATTTGTGAACAAACATAAGCGGTCAAGTACGGCACTGTCCGGTAAAGTGCAAAACATCTAAGTACCACTCGAGTAGCCACCTGAGTTGTTTTCGCTTCGTTTTATTATTATATTTTAATATAATGTGTTTCGTCCAACAATTAGCTTCGTAGCTCGGCTCAACACGGTGATCGCTGCAGTTGATGCTTATCGGTATTAGTACGGACGAGAAATCCCTCACTTCGCAGCGTGGTAACCGGCACCATACATTTAATTTGTGCTCCGTACCAGCCTTGTAAAACCCGAACATTGACTGAACGCTACATGAAAAGAATGTGGCGAGATCCTTGTGAGGTTGCAGCTTCCGTAAGACAGCGGGGTGTATCGTATACGATGAGCCATATAAATTCTGGTTTGAGCTAATTGGTAGTGGTTCGACGCCCGTCCTGTTCTTTTGTGTTGTGTGTCCTCGTTCGGTTTGCGCCAAAAGTATCCTCAGTTATGAGCCATATGAAAGCCGAATAGTAAAAAAGAAAGAGTTCTGTCACTTTGTGTGTAGAACAACTACCTCAGGAAGACAAATTATTACGTGGTCAAGAACCGTGTCTGACAAGCCGCGCAGTGACATACAACATAGTTAATTCTCTTCTAAGCGCGATACAAAAACCACGTTGTTACGCTTGTCTAGTGTTTCTTGAACTGACGATTTTGCTGTTTAGCTTTGCGAACGACAGCAAGAACTTTGCAAAACCAGTACATCTGGTAGATGAAGTTACAAAAAAAAAAAAAAACGCGAATCACCTCTGATGCCGATCAAAGGCTCGAGCACGGGCGCGCTTCGTGCCTCACTGGCAGAAGACACTCTAAACATCATCTTATCGCCGCCGAAATTCAATCAAATATCACGACTCTTAAAAAAAAGAGAAGCGCGCCGTCATGTCAACATCAATATCGTTTTTATATGTACCAGCACATCCCAGTAAACAGCTCTGACTTCGTCCATGCTGGTCGGCAATAAACGAGCGAGTAATAAGCGATCACGTAAAAGTTGAGAAACAAGATAGGCAATTGTTCGCGAGCAACAAACAGATGCCGTCCGCGCCACAAAATCGAGACTGCGTGCTCACGCACAATCGCATGTACGAGCGGTAGTCGGTGCGACAGCATAAGCTCACCGTGAATGAAAAAAACAAACTAAAAGATTACAGTCCATGAAAAAAATTCATTGGATCTGCTAAGAGTGGCGGCACTTGTTTGCCCTGCTAGAACAGATCGAAATATTTACGTGGTTTTCCAACAGACAGCGCCGAAAATATATGATATCGACCACTTGTGACACGTTCGCGTCGCCGTATATTAAATCACTGAGCCTGAACGGATCAAACCGTTTTAGGACGTCTCACAGATTCATTTCCTACGTAGACCACATCAGTTCATACGAAATTCAGTGCGCAAGAAAGAAAAAAACCGGCTGCAAACACCTTCCATAGAAACGCGGAGCTTCGCACATGCCAGTGGGTTGTCAGACCAGAGACGGCGGCGCCCGCTAGGCAATATGGCGGCGCCCACGAAAAAAAGGTCTTATGAAGATGATGATGCCGATAGGCTGCTGACAACTACGAGTCAGCTGGAGCAAAAGCTATTACAAAAGTTTGATGACGCGGTACCTGGCAAAGCAAGGCCACTTCGTATAAACAGCAATTTGTTTTAGTGAAGTGTAACAGTATGCAAACAACTAAACTCCGTTATATCAAGAATATTTTGATTTGAAGTTTGGCCCCGACGAGGGCGCCCCTACATAAAAAGTGCAATAGCGCGGATGGCGGCCACCATAATGACCGCCATGCGATCCTAACGCAGAGGTTAGTAGATCCACTCCCGGTGTTTGAAGCTGGAACTCGCCGCGTTTGATTTTTTTCGCCCTCTGGGGCGATCGCTGGAGCTTGAGACTTTCCGGGGCCTGACGTAACTGCGTCTAGGGTGCCTCGGCGACGCCAGCGCGGCTAGTTGCCCTCGCTTGTATCGAGATGCTTTAACCATGACCTGTGATATCGCGCGCAATCTTGGAGTAAGGGCCAGTAAGTGTCGATCGTGACGCATTACTTCCTTTCACCTCTCAGAGACGGCGGCACCGCCCCGCACCGCCCCGCCTACCTACACCGCCAACAGAGAGCACCGTGCGAGAGAGAATCTGTGAAAGATATAAGGCGCGTGTGTGAAGTGTCCAGCCTCTGCCAAGGTAGCTTAGCCGGTTGAGCGTCGGGCGCTTACCGTCGCGGCCGCAAGGTGGTGGGTTCGATTCTCAGCGGCGGACCTTTTAGATGCGAAAGAGCTTATGAACGAGGCCTGTCCCCCCCCCCCCCCCGGCGTGACCAGTGCCACTAGATGTATGGAAGAAAGAACGAAGTGCTGGCACGAGAGGAGAGCTCGCGCATGGTGTATAGAAAGGAATGTTTGCCTGAGAAAACGGTGCCACTAGATATGAAGAAAGAAGAGAACGAAGTTTTCGTACGAGCGGAGAGCTCGCGCATGGTGTGCAGAAAGGAGGAGAAAGAGAGAAAGGAAAGGCAGGGATGTTAACCAGTCTAGAAGGACCGGTATGCTACCCTACACTGGGGGAAGGGTTGGGGGAGATATAAAGATAGAAAGAGAGAGACAAGGAGAGCAGGAATGTTTGCCTGACATAGGGAACCAGCGCTGGAGTTTCCGCGGTGTTGGCAGTGCCGCCCTGGCGGTCAAAGCGCGCATACTCCAGCCGCTCCCGCAGACGAGAGTGGCGGCTGGTTGAGGCGATGCGGGCGCGTATCGCCAAAACAAAACAAAAGGATGCTGGCGGTACTGTTGCGCATTCAAGTGCCACAATACGTAGAAATGAGGGAGGACGTATCCTTCTATGCTTTTCCTTCTAAAACATATGAATAGTAACGGATACGCCGTTGCATACCGGCAGTCAGGCAAGCACAGTATGTCTTGCTCTCCTGTCTAGTGGCGTCGGGCTGGCTTCTAAACCAAACTGCGCGTGTCGGCAAAATTTATTCGATAGTGAGGGCCATCAGTGGAAACCGAGGCCAACGAGCAGAATTTAATCGGTGTTTTGTCGTAAAGAAAGCCTACATATTATGCAGCATGCGGCATATGCAACAATTTTTTCATCTGACCACCACCAAGCTCCTTCTGATGCCACCGCGTGCAGTGAATATGATGCGATAGGCAGGTAGTCTACATTATTTGCAAAAAGTTAAGCAGAAGGAAATCTGTCTGTCTATGAGATGTGTACGGAGGCACCTTCGCCGAAGCCGCTGAACTGTTATGAGAAATACGCACACGATGGGTGCCTCCGTGAATTTCACTTGTGCTACAGACACAGTTGTCACGAACAAAGCAGCGGACTACTCGAAGCTTAGGTTTCTGGAGTCAGCCGATGCGGTAAAGCTTCTTTGTGCATTGGCTGCCGCGGCGAAGTGACATCACAATTTATGCCTCGCTAGAAAAGGGTCAAATGTCTTGGATTTTTACTCGCCGTTTAATTCGCCTAACGTACTGTGTTAGTTTTTTCGCTTGCCTGTGTCTGCTTAAAGTAAACGTGTTTGATCAACATCGACAATTGCTGGCGTTTTACGTGCGAAACAAGGTATAATTATGAGGCACACCGTAGTGTGGGAATCAGGATTAACTTTGACCGCTTCGGGTTCTTTAATGTCCACATAAATCTCAGTACGCGGGTGTTCTTTGTATTTAATTAATAATAATATCTGGGGTTTAACGTCCCAAAACCACCATATGATTATGAGAGACGCCGTAGTGGAGGGCTCCGGAAATTTCGACCACCTGGGGTTCTTTAACGTGCACCTTTGTTCTTTGTATTCTTTGTATTTCTTCTTTGTTCTTTGTTCTTTGTGTTCTTTGTATTTAAACCCCATCGAAATGCGGCCACCGTGTCCGGGAATCTTTCCCGTGCCCTAGAGCAACAGCGCGACACCATACATGCTATGATATCACGGTGGTTTGCTTGATCAACGTCCGCGCGCATACATACCGCGGGCTGGGCATACATACCCACGGCAGAAAAACATTGACGCAGCTACCCCTTGCCTCTTACTTTTTTTTTACTGCATTAGTGGGCAGCTGGTATCGACGCAGCACGTACCTATCAATGAAGGCTTGTGAGCCTGCACTAGCTTGACACAAATCCCAGCACGCAACCAGAAAATGGTGACGACGGAGTCGCCACCACGGCGCAGCACTGTCTCTGCGACGCCGTATGCACAGACGTAGTCTGCTTTGCAGGTCTTCTCTCAGTTTTCCAGTGCTTTCCCGAGAAAGTAGCCTTCAGACAAAGTTATTTTTTTTAAACCATTGTGCAGTATTACTGGCGCAATGGCTGCTTGAGCTGTTCGCGCAAAAATGAAGCACTGGAACAGCGCACGTGCGTGCGCTTACCGCGGTACAGTGCGGCCGGTCGTCTGAGCGCGAGCGGCACGGCCTCCGAGATTAGCCGGCGGCGCGGAGGCCATGTGAGCGGCTGAGTTATGTCTTGACTCCCCGCCAGGCGCCCTTTTTCGGCGCGCCACCTATCCAGCGCTGGTCTCCCATATGGACGTGCGATAGAGCGCTCGCTCCACTGCGGCGCGGGCTCTAGTATAAATCATGCAAGGTACCCTCTACGTCATAAATCATGCAAGGTACCCACTTCGCCATAAATCATCGTCATTCATTCTAGGTACCCACTACGCCATAAATCATCGTCATTCATGCAAGGTGCCCACTACGCCATAAATCATGCAAGGTGCCCTTAGATGCGAAGCAGCTTATGAACGAGGCCTGTCTCCCCGGCGTCGCGTCGACGTAGCCAGTGCCCCAGCCGATCTGGAGCGGCGGGCTCGCGAAGCCGAAGCGAAACGGGCGCGTTGACATCGCATTCTCAAACTTCAAGCTGTAACCTTTGCAGCAAGAGCCATTAACTTTATACCTTGCGGACCACAAGGCCGTTATACTCAAGGGAAAACGTTCCCCTGAGCTTAAAGTCATATATGACGACTAACAACATCAGGGGAACAGTTCCCCTGAGCTTAAAGTCATATATGACGAGTAACAACGTCAGGGGAACCTCAAATAGAAGGACCATGAACAGTGATGAAGAAAATAAAACATTTACAGAAATCTAAGTCGACTCATGGCTGCTTCGCATACTACTCAGGGTTCCCTTTACGGGGAGATGGCGGAAATTTTTTTCTTCATTTTTTTCTTTCTCACCCGTTGGCGTCCATTTTGTCAATGTCATATCCGTAACGGAAGTACTTGATGGACTCCGGCATAAAACGCTTTCATGTTAAAAAAGTCCGGCAAATCCCACGCATTGTGGGAATCGATGTAATGCGAAGCAGCCAGCAAAGAGCTGCATGCATCGCCTTGTTTGCCTTTGAGGCAAATGAAGTCATTCATGTCACGACATCTAGTTCACTGTATAACGCATCTTCGTCATGCATTCATGCATATATTGTGGCATATGCAATGCATGACCTGTCGTTTATGTTCGTCACGCACTCATGTCATGCCATACCAATTTTGGTGTATATCTGGTTAACGAAACGGCCGGAAGCGCACCAAGACAGTGTCATGTAAACCGTGCCGTACATGACATGCATGTCATGATTCGCATGTTAGAACCTGCCATTTATGTTCGTCGTACGTCACGTCACGCAATACCAATTTGGTGCACATCAAGCAACCGAAACGGCCGCAAAAGCACCATGAGCATGGCATGTAAATCATGCTCTACATGACATGCATATCATTATTTTTATATTATTACCCACCATTTATGTTCGTCGTACAGTCACGTCACGCAATACCAATATTGGTGTATATCAAGCAAGCGAAACGGCCACGAGCGCACCACGAGCGTTACATGCAAATCATGCCCTACACGTCATGCATGTCATGATTGTCATGTTACCATCTGTCATTTATGTCCGTCGTACAGTCACGTCATGTATCACAATTTTTGGTGTATATCAAGCTAACGAAACGGCCAAGAGCGCACCTTGAGCATGACATGTAAATTGTGCCCTACATGACATGCATGTCATGATTTTCATGTTGCCACCTGTCGTTTTATATTCGTGATACAGTCACGTCACAAAATACCAGTTTTGGGGTATATCAGGCTAGCGAATCGGCCGCGAGCGCACCATGAGCGTGGCATGTAAATCATGCTGCACACATAGGCGGAGAGTTTTCATTTTCCCGGAGGGGGCGGGGGACCGACTTGCTTTTCCACATTTCTCTCTCACGCTCCCCATATATATATATATATATATATATATATATATATATATATATATATATATATATATATATATGTATATATATATGTTGGCACCTAAGAGACTAAATTTACATTAAATTATTTAATTTGGAAGTAGTGACTCCCTCCGCCATCTCTCTCTTTATATATATATATATATATATATATATTATATATATATATATATATATATATATATATATTATATATATATATATATATATACCGCGTGCCAACACCGCGATATCATTACGAAGTTCTGCAGTGGGAGACCCACGATTTATTTTTCAATTTACACAAAGACGTCGATTCACCTCATAATGCTTGGCTCCAAGCGAAAAAGGCCGCGTACGCTACTACTCGCTGACTGCATTGCATAAAATCGATTCCCACAATGCGTGGGATCTGCCGAATTTTTTTAGTGACATGCTTTATTTTGTTAAAACATGCGCTAGACAGGAGAGAGTAGGCTAATGGTGGCACAGGAAGCTTTAATTATGCCGGTGAAATCAATTTAAGATGGCCAAAAATAATTCTCAGAAGGTAGAAAATGCTTTTTGCTACCAGTAGACCTTGTGCGAAGCTGAGGTTACGAATTTTTCCGCCAAAGATTGTTTTCTGGACGAGTATTTGAGCACGGCCGCTGATTTGAGTTGCTCTTCGGTCGCCGAACTGGTAGTAAAACCCTTTTCTGATAAATAAAAAATACGTACCATCTTTTCTCGGCAGTTTTATAGGTAGGCATTTGGGTACCCATTTGTAGACAACCAAGAAAATACACTTTTACTTCTTTTGACTGTGTCGGGATTGCTTTGTATTCTCAGTAACAGTTTTGTGTTCTGAAAGAAAACCAGTCGCTACGCGGTTTAAGACTTTTGAACTCGTCATAGCTTAAGTGGTCGCTTCAGTTGTTCATCAAGACAACGTATTCTGCACATACAAATTCGTTTTAGGGACATTTTCCCACGGAATTTTTTACTTGTCACTGGCCCATGATCCGAATTATAAAAGCCTGAAATGAAAACGAAGTGGTCATAAACAGCCCGCTGTGAAACAAGGGCAAACAAACAAACAAACAAACAAACAAACAAACAAACAAACAAACAAACAAACAAACAAACAAACAAACAAACAAACAAACAAACAAACAAACAAACAAACAAACAAACAAGCGGCCAGACATGACGTCCAACACTCCGTTGTCATTGGACCGAGACCTAAGCCAAGCTCTTAAAAAATATTGTGAGCCGGCGCCAGGGGGGCTCTGCCCCCCATGAAGCAGTCCGGAGGGGGGGGGGGGGAGGGCGAGCCCCCAGCCTTCCCCCGTACTCTCCGCCTATGGCTGCACATGAAATGCATGTCATGATTGTCATGTTACCACCTGTCATTTATGCTCGTCATACAGTCACGTCACGCAATACAAGTATTGGTGTATGTCAAGCTAGCGAAACGGCCGCGAGCAGCCCACTAGCGTGGCATGTAGATTATGCCCTACACGACATGCATGTCATGATTGTTATGTTACCACCTGTCATTTGTGCTCGTCGTACAGTCACGTCACGCAATACAAATTTTGGCTCCATCTTAAAAACACAGCGCTAATTTAAACATGGACAGAAGAAACAGCAAACGAGGACGGGCGCTGACTACCAGCAAAGCTTTTATTGTGCGTGCACAAATATATAGCTTATGAAAGAAAGGAAGGGGGAGGGGGAGAGGGATGCTGATGCAGGAGGTACTAAAAACAGGTGTGTAGATGGTTGAGATTGCTGTAAGAAACTGTATTCCTTGTCAGACAGGGTGAGTGACGGGGCGCTGACACACACTGAGCCTCTGCGCATCATCGTGAAAGTCTCGAAAATTTCTCGAGCGCGATTGTCATTGTACTTGCATAGTACCTTGGTGTCTTGAAGCAGAAGTGCGCATCCGCATTTGTCACAGCGGATCGCCAGATTACTGCCGTGCTTATTCCTCACGTTGTTTGCATGTTCCCGCAGGCGGTCGTTTAGGCATCGTCCGGTCTGGCCGACGTACGTCCCGCCGCAAGTGGTGGGAATTTCATACACTGCACCACTTTTGCATTCCACTAGGGGGGACACGTGGTTCCTGCAGGGATCGTGGTCACAGTGGGTCCAGTTCACACGTTTGCACAAGGACCCTAGTTTACGGGGGGGGGGGGGGGGGGGGGCGAGAACACAGCCTGCACACCGGCACGCCCTGCATCCTTTTTGATTCAGTGGGAAACCGCGTGTACGTACGGGATGACCGCTAACTTCGACTTGTCGAGTTCGGGCCGAGCCTTTACTTAGGGCGACTTGAGCTCCTGAAGTAGAACTTCTGCCAACGTCGAAAGAAGAGGTTCCGGAAAAACGCTTGTTCTGAGGCGCTTCATTTGCTTGCAAAAGCTGCGGTTGACTTCGTGGTGGCAGGAGCGGGTGAGAGCATTCTTCAGGGCTCCTAGTGCAATGGCTCGTTTGACGATTCTTGAGTGGGCCGAGGAAGATGGCAAAAGCTGCTTCTTTTAGCGCGGCGCGTATGCCCAGCAGGTGTGGTTTTGGCTGAGGCGGAGCTAAAGGTCGAGAAAACGGATGCAGCCGTCGACTGAGGTTTTTTTCGTGAAGGAGAGGCCGGAAGATACACTGGAAGGCACTGAAAATCAGCTGCACATGTGCGAGGGTGTCTTTCGAATTAGCCCTGAACAGAACCAAAAAATTGTCCACGTAGCGAAACACTTTGTTTGAGCCAACTGATGCGGGGTGGTCCGAGAGCTGTCTATCGTAGTGTGCCAGTAGCGAATCACTTAAAATAAGGGTGATACGGGAGCCTATACACACCCCGTTTTTTTGCACAAACATTTGCTCATTGCGCTTTACAACCGTGCAACTGAGGTAGAGGCGCAGCAGGTTCATGAAATTGGAGGCACTGGTCCCAATAGCGTTCTGGAAGCGGACGATTCCTAGCTCCTCTATGCCGTCTTGTACCACGGTGACCAAATCTTTAGGTAGGGAATAATATAGATCCTGTATTATGACCTCTGAGAATGCGTACATTCCCAGGGCACAGTGTTCTGCCAAGTACTGGGACACCGCAGCCGAATTGCGGACCAGGAACGGGTCTTTCACTTCTAAAGAGGAAAGGCACTTTTGCAGAAGGGACCCGAGTCAGCGCTGCCAAGTTCCTGCTTCAGGGACAATAACCCTGAAAGGGATGCCTTCTTTGTGGGTCTTTGTCGTGAAAAAGGCAGACAAGCAAAGCTCTTTTGAGCTCTTAATCGAGGCTGCCAGTTTTGAAAGACCTGCTTTTTCGCACCTTTCAATTGCGAGCTTCTTGGCTTTCGCGGGACGGAAACCATCAGACATTTTGAAGTTGTTGAAAAAGGCCTTTCGCGCCAATTGCTCGTACACCCTAGAATGGGCGATGGCGACGCCACCTTCTTTATCTGTCAGCAGCAGCATTAAGTCATTGTCGCATAGGTGCCGGACCACGCTTGACAGCTTGACTCAATGAACACCTGTGGAAGTTGGTGGCAGTGCGTCATAAATGACATGTTACCACCTGTCATTTATACTCGTCATACAGTCACGTCACGCAATACAAGTATTGGTGTATGTCAAGCTAGCGAAACGGCCGCGAGCAGCCCACGAGCGTGGCGTGTAAATTAAGCCCTACACGACATGCATGTCATGATTATCATGTTACCACCTGTAATTTATGCTCGTCGTACAGTCACGTCATGCAATACCAATTTTGGCGTTTATCAAGGCAGCGAAACGGCCGCGAGCGCACCATGAGCGTGGCATGTCAATCATGTTATACATGACATGCATGTCATGATTTTCATGTTACCACTTGTGATTTATGTTCTTCATACAGTCGCATCACGCTATACCAAGTTTGGTACATGTCAAGATAGCGAAATGACCGCAAGCGCACCATGAGCGGGGCATGTATGTCATAGCGTACATGACACGCATGTCATGATTTCATGTTACCACCTGTCATTTATGTTCGCCATACATAGATGCTTCGTAGTACCAATTTTGTGATATATCCATATAATTAAACGGTCGCGAGCGCCCTGAGACCATTTCATGTAGATCATGCTGTACATCACATACGTGTCGGGATTTGCACTACAGGACCTGACACTTTTGTTTGTCAGACAATCTTGTCATGCCATACCACTTTTGGTGTATATCAAGTTAACGAAAACGGCCGCAAGAGCACCAATGCCGTGGCATATAAATCATGCTGTTCATGACATGCATGTCATGATTTTCATGTGATGACCTATCATTTATATTCATCATACAGTCATGTGCCATACCAATTTTGGTATACGTCCCATTAACGAAACGGCCAGGAGAGCACAAAGTCGTAAGCGGATGGATGGATAGATAGATAGATAGATAGATAGATAGATAGATAGATAGATAGATAGATAGATAGATAGATAGATAGATAGACAAACAGACAGACTTACAGACAGAAAGACAGACAGACAGACAGACAGACAGACAGACAGACAGACAGACAGACAGACAGACAGACAGACAGACAGACAGACAGACAGACAGATAGATAGATAGATAGATAGATAGATAGATAGATAGATAGATAGATAGATAGATAGATAGATAGATAGATAGATAGATAGATAGATAGATAGATAGATATGCTGAAAGTCGCAGAAGTTCGCTAAGAAATGCTGCACATTTAAAATAAAGAGAAACAAGGAAGGCTCCGCTCTTCCTTTAGGCTTGGCACCACTAGTGCGAAACTGCCGTATTTTTTTTTTGTTTTGCATTCGCGAGTAGTTTCGACTTCCTAGTAGCGATTCGCGACGCAAAATGCAACTGAGGGATGCATAATTATGTTTTATTGATTAATATGACCACTATCGATCACGATTCAAAACGGGTGGCCAGCCCGCCAATGAGTAGCGCTGGCGGCGCTTCCTCGCGTGCACCTCCAGACCGCGCCCCATTTGATCACGTGGCCACAGAAAGGAGTGACGTGAGGCTCAGCAGACATTTCGTCTGCTATGCTCATACGTGCAGTCACGTTATTGTAACCAGCATCGCCGTCGTCGCTGTGATGCAAGGTTCAGTGCAGGGGTCTCAAACATGAGGTCCGCATGTGTACCATGGACCTTTCGCTAGCGGCCCGCCTATACTTGTGGGGGCACCTGTTCTTGTTCTTCGTTCTGAAGGCGAACAAGTCCGGTCGACGATGAACACTTGCGATCGACCATCAGGATCGTCTCCGCACAAGAAGTTAATGCGGACATTTCTTCTTTCGTGGCAGCCAAGCGTTTCAGGCATGGAGTCATGATATCGTGATTTAGCCATGAAATCGTGCTTTACAAGAAATAAACGTTAATGACTTCGCTAATTGGTACCCGCATTATGTTCTCGCCTATTGCGATTAATAACGCTTTAATCGGGTAAGATACACAGACATGAATGGTCTCAAGCCTTTTTTTTTCTCGCGAGGCAGCCGTGACTATGTGTTGAAAGGAAATGATAACCGTGGAACAAGAACTATATTTCAGAATAGGCGTCTCCAGATTTTTAGTCGTTCTGCAGGTCGGCATCGATATGTGTCTCGAATGCTGACGTCAAGTCCCCTTCAGAAATGACCCATATATGAGATACGGGAAAGGCCTCCGTTCAAATCGTAGCATTAGCGAACATTTTGTACAAGCTCCTACAGCCCCCCCACCCTCCCCTCGCTCCAACATCCTTCCCTGTCCCGGCGCTTGCGGGACTAAATTTCGTGACTGCGGCCCTCTAGATGAGTTGAGTTGTGAACCCCTGGTTTAGTGTTTCGGTTGTTTGAGGGAGGGCCTCAGATCCGGAAAAGAAAGAAAGAAAAACAAACAAACAAGCAAATGAAAGAAACAGTCAAATCGGACACACGTTAAACTGTGGTGACAGGTGACGCACGTTAAATATACGAGGTTCCGTTGTACGTTCACACAAAAAAAGAAAAAAGCATTCTGTTGTTTGAGTCGATCGCGGTGGCGGACTCGTTGTCGGCAGGTAGTTCGCTGGCGGCGTGTGGCGCTGGTGAAGTGGACGAGGAGGCAAGTCTGCCCAGATGTCGTAGAAGGAAGCACCTTCGGGCACAGCAGGCCGGCGACCTCCAAATGTGAGCATAGATACCTACCCACGTACGCAGCTTGGTGGCTGGCGGTAGGCCCTTGGTCTGGTCCCGTGGCTGGCAACCGGCAGCAGGAACCCACTCGCCAACCTGTACGGCAATGTCTGCCCCCCCCCCCCCTTCCCCCGACCAGGACGAGTAGCTGGAACAACGCCTCGGATTCACGAAAGGCCGGTTCCGAGAGCGTCTGGAGATCCTTTGACGCTCGAGTCCGTAACTTGACCACACGGACCCTGACACCAGCGTGTTCTCCCTCCGAGTTCTCCGAGTGAGCCTGCTCGCGTTCCATACCGTCCTCTCCCTCGTCTCTCCTTCGCCTCTACAGTGCCACCTTCTAATCGTTCGTACCATTTTCTCCCTCTTCCGCTCACACGTGCCATCCCCCGCCAACGTCGTCCGCTTCTGACCGACGCACGTGTCTGTTGCGTGGTGCCGCCGCCGTGTCCTCACCAACGCGTTTGCGCCACTCGCGACACCACAACACTGCACTAAGCACACCGCACATGTTTCTTGGTTTCGGGTTTAGGAGCTTCCAAGATCTTTTCAACCATACTCTCCATTGGACGAACCTCTCCGCCTCCCAAGAAGGTGACAGGGCGTGCTCCAATTCCACACTTCTAGGGCTTCACTGTCAGGCCAGCGTCTTGTAGTCTGCTAAACAGTTCGAGCGTCTCCAGATGTTCGCCCCACGTGTGAGTCGCAATGAGCACATCATCTATGTAATGCGCGACGTTCGGGATTCCAGTCGCCGTCTAAAGGGTCGACAAGGGATGAAGACAACATTCGGGAACTTGGAATCGCCGTGATACGCGACGTCGCGAATCCTTTTCGCTTCGACACTTTGCAAAACATCGATGCAAAAATGGTTAGCTATTGGGCGCGAAGTCCACCACTGCAAACGCCGGCGCCACCGTCGGCATGACGA
This sequence comes from Rhipicephalus sanguineus, assembly GCF_013339695.2. Classification (NCBI taxonomy): domain Eukaryota; kingdom Metazoa; phylum Arthropoda; class Arachnida; order Ixodida; family Ixodidae; genus Rhipicephalus; species Rhipicephalus sanguineus. Next base: position 8,786,025 of record NC_051179.1, on the reverse strand, counting down.
CGTGCTTGGCAGGATCACGAGGGCGGCCGCGTCGGCTGCTTGTGGAGCGCTGCCGCGTGCTTTGAAAACGAGTTTGAAGTTCCACCTGCGCTGCGGTCCGTTAAAGTGCGGAGGTTTTCTCGCATTTTGAACGCAATTGAACCCATTGTAATAGGAGTGACTGCCTCCGAAAGCAACGAAAATGCTGCTCTACTGCTCGGTGCCGCAGTGCCGGACGTACGTAACGGAGCCTGGAGGAAGCCTGGTGTCAGCCTGCACCGGTACCCGTGGGACAAGAAATTGCGTGGAGCGCGGGTTGTGAAGCTAAGAGCCGGCAAGCAGCCATCGGCTACGAGTCGTGTGTGCAACAAGCACTTCCGAGACGAAGACTTTCGCTACTGCGTCGGGGCTGCGATGTTCGGTGAGTCGCAGAATGTGCGCACTGAGACGATCGTTCGCGCACGCTTCCCGCCGGCTAACGGGGCTTATCTCCCGCGGGATGGAAAAGGCGCTACCTTTCAGTATACCTCTGGGATATTCCACGTAAGATCGAACAAACGATGGCTGGTCGACCTCTTAAATTTATTTCAAAATGTTATATATTATGATGAGTGGAAAGAAGAGATCCGCAATTTGTTTTGCCGCCAAAAATTTTTTCAAAGCACAGGAAATCAATAATGACGAATAGGTGGAGTGGAGCGCTCATCCGCTCTGTTGTTTTGGCTAACTTTCGTTATGAATTTCGTCATAACTTTCGTTATGAATTTCTTTAACTAAATATATGCATGTTTTTGCTTCTGCTCAGATATTTTTAGTTTTTATGTGTAGTGTAGATGTTTTTGCAAAAAACCACAGAATTGGCTCAGGAAACGTTATTTTCGTTACTTTGAACGTCTTTATCTCAAAAAAGCCGTGCAGCAGAGCGACAAAAATTCCGCATTACGTTCTTCGCATGCTTATCTACCAAACTGCCGAATCTTATATTTATATAACGTTTCAGTAAAGAGATATGATCGGGCTAAGTTCAAGAAAACACCGAACAATGGAAACTTCTGACAATTAAAAAAGAAACCCATTTTTTATATTTCTTGAACTTTGTCCACTTATTCTCCTCCACATCAACTTTCACAATCATTGAAAACATGTTGCATAATGTCGTTGCACTAATAGTTACGGCCCCTCCAATGAGACCCTTAGGCAAGGATTGGCAATTCCGACTTCTTGCCCAGCAAGTGTATAAAATGCAGGCCGGATTGAATTTCTTTTTATTAAAAGGCCAGCAGGTACCGAAAAAGGTGTCGCGGGCACTGAAGAGATTAATTATGAAATTATTTGGTCACTGCAACGGCCACGAGCGCGGGGCTACCGAGCAGGCGCGCGCGCACCCGAGATGCTCGTTGTAAGAGACGGCGCAGTGAGAGCTCGTTTTCGCGTCCTCAGACCGATTGAGTTCGAAACAGCAACGCCTCTCCGGTGACTTGAACGCACGTGCACCGGTAGTCGCAGTGATCTGGTTAATGACGTCGATTTCTTTTTCAGCGGGCATAAGAATGTCATCGTTCAACGGCGCGTGCCTTGAAGATCTTTCATTGCAGTGGTAGCAAAAGCACGCGTAGCACAAGTAGTCCGTCTCACTGACAGTCACTGATCTTTCGGGCGTTAAACGTTCCTTCAAAGCATTTATGTCTAGATCGGTAACTCTGTGAAATTTTGGCTTCATTGCAATAATTAAAGGAGTACTGACACGATTTTGAGACATCGCAAAAGGGACATTTTTTGCTTCGTTGGTATGCAGTGTCCACGCTGTCCACACACTGGAGTCGGAGAACACGTATAAATATTTTAATTTGACTTTGAAGTTTTCGTCGCTGAGCATCTGCAAGCCAGCCCCACTGCAAGGACATTATCCCGACGAGTCAAGACAGGTCCCCCGAGTTTACGAGTTCTGCGTCCTGCATGCAGCCTAAATCATAGAAATCGCTCTCAGGGTCACTGGGCGACAATTCACTCATCGTTGTTTATGTGCACCACGAGCAGATGACGGATTTGCCGCTAGTACGTCGCGAGTTTCTGTATCTCTGTGACGTCACACTGCTATGAAACGACACTGAGAAGCCACTCCCTCGATATCGAAACCGAAAGTGTCTTTTTAAGGTGGCGCTAGTTAAAATATATATGATGTGCTCCCAGGCACCACAATAACCGTTTTAGGTTTCTGGACACCAGTATTTTTATTTAGAGTAACAATCCGAAATTTTTAAAAATTCGTGTCAGTACTCCTTTAAGCTTCTTGTGCTTCGAAAGGTAGTCTCCACAATACACTAATTCAGAGCTATACCTTCTTGCCATGAGACGCACAGGAGGAGTAGAGCAAGAGCAAAGCACAAGAACTATCCGCGCCGAATGAAGTGTGAACAGCGCACCGAACGCGCGGCCAGTTCAGGCCGTCTGCTGCCCACATCTAAGATAGGCAAGCGCAACCGGTTACCGATAGTTTTGCTTTTCTTTCCTTTGACATTCCATATTTTGCTTTGCCACTGGAGCGCCACGTTCATGCTTTCCACTGATCGCAACTGGCGCAGCGCAGTTTCTCTGGCAGCAGCGTGCGTGAAGCGAGCGCTCATAGCGTTTTCATCTTGCTTCCATCTCCGCCGTGTTATCAGCGCCTAGCTGCGATGCGAACAGAGGACGGATAGAGTAGCAAAGCTCCAGTGTACGTGCGTTCAAGTCACCCGAGAGGCGTTGCTGTTTCTAACTCAATCGGTCTGAGGACGCGAAAACGAGCTCTCACTGCGCCGTCTCTTACAACGAGCATCTCGGGTGCGCGCGCGCCTGCTCGGTAGCCCCGCGCTCGTGGCCGTTGCAGTGACCAAATAATTTCATAATTAATCTCTTCAGTGCCCGCGACACCTTTTTCGGTACCTGCTGGCCTTTTAATAAAAAGAAATTCAATCCGGCCTGCATTTTATACACTTGCTGGGCAAGAAGTCGGAATTGCCAATCCTTGCCTAAGGGTCTCATTGGAGGGGCCGTAACTATTAGTGCAACGACATTATGCAACATGTTTTCAATGATTGTGAAAGTTGATGTGGAGGAGAATAAGTGGACAAAGTTCAAGAAATATAAAAAATGTTTTTTTTTTAATTGTCGTCAGAAGTTTCCATTGTTCGGTGTTTTCTTGAACTTCGCCCGATCATATCTCTTTACTGAAACGTTATATAAACATAAGATTCGGCAGTTTGGTAGATAAGCATGCGAAAAATGCAATGCGGAATTTTTGTCGCTCTGCTACAAGGCTTTTTTGAGATAAAGACCTTCATAGTAAAGAAAATAACGTTTCCTGGGCCATTTTTGAGGTTTTTTTTATAAAAACATCTACACTACACAGAAAAAGTAAAAATACCCGAGCAGAAGCAAAAACATGCATATATTTAGTTAAAGAAATTTCAGCTACCTAACTTTAATATATATTGTGCAATTCATAACGAAAGTTGGCCAAAACAGCAGAGCGGATGAGCGCTCCACTCTAGAGCACTGCACGGGCCGGATTATTCGGCCCGGGCCCGGCCCGGGCCCGCTTTATGAAGCCCGAGCCCGGCCCGGACCCGTGGTTCGAAGCTCGGGCCCGGCCCGGGCCCGTGCGCACATGACCGAAACCAGCCCGAGCCCGGCCCGGGCCCGTGGTTCCAAGCTCGGGCCCGGGCGTACATGAACGAACCCAGCCCGAGCCCGGCCCGGGCCCGTGGTTCCAAGACCGGGCCTGGCCCGGGCCCGGGCGTTCATTACTGAACTTATCCAGGGCGTGCGTGTTCATGACCAGGTGATTTAAAGCTTACACAAGCCTTAACATCAGCAATTCGACCAGAAGGATAGCCACATATAATGCGGTCTACGCCTCTATTCACAACGAAGGACGCGAGCATCAAATATATTTGTTTACTCACAGCTTGTACCGTATGTGCTACGGTATGTGATTGTACCGTTTTCTGTATAATTCATTTTTCCTCACGCTGAAGCCATGCTCGTTTTTGTGGAAAAGAAAAAAAAAGTAGGACTTCAACTGTTTTTCTGTTTACTTTGCTAAGTTTTTTAAGAGCCAGCTCTTTGAACGCGTGACTTCATCTTGGCACAGAATGCCTTAGACCATACAGTGCATAACGTTCGTGTGTGGTCGAAGGCCCGACTTAGGCCTTTGAATGAGCGGGCCCGAGTCCGGCCCGGCCAGCAGCCTCAAGCCCGGGCCCGGCCCGGGCCCGCGGCTTCCAGCCCGGGCCCGGCCCAGGCCCGCACTTTCAAGCCCGAGCCCAGCCCGGGCCCGCGGGAAAACGCTTCGGACGGCCCGGACCGGCCCGCGGGCCGGGCCGGGCCCGTGCAGTACTCTACTCCACTCCACCTCTTCGTCATTATTGATTTCCTGTGCTTCGAAAAAATTTTTGGCGGCCAAACAAATTGCGGATCTCTTGTTTCCACTCATGAGGCAATAACATATAAAATTTTGAAATAAATTTAAGAGGTCGACCAGCCATCGTTTGTTCGATCTTACGTGGAATCACCCAGGTGCGATTGTCAGAACCTTCCCGTGCGACCTCTTGATCGTCAGCGCCGTGCTCAGCGTCCACAAAATCGGCTGCAGATACCTAAGTCATTGTTCAGATTCGTTGGATTTAAAAATTCACAGGGTCCCTTGTGCATTCCCCTACGATGACTGGAAGGCAAAAGCCAGCTTCTTCTTCTTGTCAGTCGATGTATTGATTCGTCCCCGCCCCCTCCGAAAGCTGTTTTCACCCAACGCGGTTTTGCACTGCCTCCGTGATCGGTGGGCTGATCACGGAGGCTGTGAATACGTCATCATGTGACGTCACGTTATGTGGCGTCACATGTCCTGTGAATACGTCATCATGTGACGTCACGTTATGTGGCGTCATGGTGACGTCATAATGACGTCACAAATTTTATCAACCGGTGACGTCATGGTGACGTCATCGCGTGATGAAGATTTTTCGCATCACTCGTGTTGACGCCGCCGACGCGGGACGCCTACGCCGACGGTCAGTACTCCCGTATGATGAGGCATCTAAGTCTTTCGCCTTCATAAGCTACACGACCTTTGCTAGTGGATGATGCTGATGCGTGCTGCATTGATGTTGGCAATAATATTCTTTCAGTCAAACTTGCGTTCTCCTGACGCAAACACAACGTGCTAAAAAGCCCAAATTTATTTGTGCCACTCTCAAACTCAAGTTCGGCCTCTGCAATCCCATGTACTTTCTTGGAGCCTTACTTATTTATGTGGGAAACATCCCGCGCGCTTTGCGTTAGGCACGACATGCTGCCGAAATTGCTGGGTAACTCGCCAAATAATGCTGTGCGTTAAAATTTTGCATTTTACTCTTTATGCGTTGTTGTTACCGTGCTTTGCGGCTGCAGGTTGCTGCAGTAACTTCTCTTTCTTTCACCGCTATTTCAAGTTGATGTGGGTCCTTGTTCACAGACGACGTTTGAAGAACAAGTCCGGCGAACGTTATCTGTATTTTCTTAATTTTCCTTGGCGTTGCATGCTACTACATACTTGGCCTCGTAGACCGCTTCTCCTTCTACCAGCAATCTCGAAGTGGTGAAGTTTTAACTATGAATTTGCTGGTGGCAGAGAGTGGCAAGTTCACTGGAATGCAAAGGGAACGATAGTTAACGAGCATTAAAAAAGGCATCACATTTGCTCACGCTTTGTGTGGGCTCCAGACGAAACGAACGCACTGAAATAAGAAACATAAGCAGCGGCAACGGCTCTCTGAGTAGACCGATCAATATGCACTGCGAGGCAACTTGTTAAATGACATTGAAGTGTACACGAATTTAGACCGAAAAAATCACAGCATATCCACGGAGTGAATGATGATGAGTGGGCGAAGCTGCGGAGGTTCATCGGTAAACCGTGAATCTTCCGTGAATTCTGCCGAGTACATCATCACCGACGTGAGATCGGGCGCGTTTATGCTAAAGGTTCGATGAGTTATGACGACTTGCAGCTCACTTTAATTTTACATGTACGCTGTGAATTTTCATTGTTTAGAAAACCATTGCTTTATAAAACATCTGGCGTCTTTCGTTAAGCAGCTGGCGTCTTTTCGTTTTGCTTTAGAAACATCTGGCGTTCTTTCGTTTTGCTTTTACAAAACATCTGGCGTCTTTCGTTGGTTTACTTCATCAATCGACGGCGTTTTGAACAAAATTTTTATTGTTTAATCACGCACAGGAGAAATCTCACCAGGCACTACCTTGGAGGTAAAGAATGGCTGCTAATGGGAATGAGAGACAGAAGAAGTCGGCTTTCAGCTAACGCTGCGAATTTTTTATTGTTCAACAACGCACACGAAAAATCTCCCACCGGCACCACCTTGGAGGTCAAAGCGTAAGACTGGTTACGCACTACGACTACGACTACAAGGGACGAACGGGTGCCGCCTTAAGGAGCTTCGCCCCTAAAAAAATTTGAATCGTCGGGACGGCACATCACAAGTTGCATGCGCGCCGAAGTCGTAGTTGTAACGAAATTGTTTTTGAACTGTTCTAATAGCGTCCGCGCAACAATAGTTGTTTGTGCACGTACTAAAAAATTCTCAAAGTTTGCGACATAAAATTCACAGCAAGTTGCAAAAACGCGCTCGAAGCGAAAGCGAAACCATCAGTACGAACACATGCAGACGCTTATACATGCAGAGGCACCGTCGGTCGCCGCGAACATAGCTGGCTTGAGGCTTGTTTCTGTTGTGCTGCATTTGGTTATACAGGCAGTCCGCTCTAACCCTAACAAGGTATTTCACATAGTTTGCACTCAGCTACTGACTACATTTAACGCAGAAGCCGGTTCAGGGATCTCCATCGCGGTGACCGCGTGAAGCGGCGCTCCGTTTTCTGAAGAGAGACAGCGACTGTAAACTATCTTGTGCTGTCTGTTTGCCGAAAATTATTATTTTGACAGTAAAGAACATATTTCGTTTCGAAAGTACTAGCAGAAATGTCCTGGAGGGCTTTCGCGAGGTGCTTTTGTAGAGCGCCGACAGCAATCCTATGGGGAGCGCGCGGCGGTATCCTGCCTAGCACGCAATCGAGGCGCATACGATAGAGGGTGACTCCGTAACTCCTCGAGCCCAATATTGGAGAATTTTAGAGTGCACGATATTGCGGTATACGGAAAGGGGTTTACGGGATATGGGAATAGCGAATGCACACCATCAAAGCAGCAGAATGCGTTAGGTTTCTACAATAACAATTCTGTGCTTGCCAGGTTCATCTTTGCGCCGATAGATGGCCCCACCTACCCGGCCTCTCACGTTTACGGCTGCAGTAATCCGGTATTACGCTAACGCAAAGAAATCTATGGGCGAACTAAAATTCTCTATTAGCGCGCTACCTGCGTTTTACTTGTTAGCGATTATATTTATTTATTTATATGCTACTTATTTATCATTAGCGTCGGCGCCACGATAAGAACATTCGAAAACGCGGGAAGGAGCAAGGCAGGAAGGACGTGTTTTGAGAGGGCTCCGGAACGACAGCGACAGATAAGTGTATTTGCATGGTTTGAGCTTGCCTCTGTCTGTAGCTTTATGAGTACACAAGGCGCTAGCGTAAAGCGTGATTGGGTTTATTCTGTAGCGAAGCCTTGGAACTCTGCAGTGGGTCGTCCTCTCTAGCCCCTTCTAGTGGGTCGCCCTCTTCGGTTCCTTTCGGACAGAACGCAGCTCGTGCTGAGAGTCGGCGCCGCCTTGACTGTCGCTGTCGTATATCGTCGCCGAGTGGCCGCTAATAAACGTGTTTACAATTTGGTGGAGGTGCTGCGCCTTGACAACAACTTCGGCCCTCATTCGATGCCCCTGGCTCTTCGATTCCGTACCCTGCCAGCTATCATGCCTCAAGACGCCGCCCAGCAAATGCCCCCGCCTCATGTCCCGGTGTCCCTCGTATCCGCGACCCTGCAGTCTTCACTGGCGCAGATGGTACTGACTGCACTCTTAGAACTAGGGGAGTGCCCCGACGCCCTTTGCGAGATTTTTGGCTTGTCCCGCTGGGCACTCCTTTTTTCGGGGTGAAACAACTCCCTCTAGACAGGGAGTGATTCAACGCCTCTTCATGGAGTACAGTACTCCGTCTGCGATAGAGTGAAAGCACTCCTCTGAGGAAGTTAAGCTATCACGTTGAAACAGCTTTGAAATAAAATTAATCGAGCACAGAAAATGGCACATTCATACGCGCACACATTCACGCAACCAAAACACGTAGAGCGCTCGCAACCAAAACGCATACATTAGAGGATTTTAGTCTGTCCGGCACACCGCTATACGCAAAATGCTTTGCGTGTACCGGAATATCGGGTGTAAACTGCGCATGCGCACGCCCGATTAACATGGCTGCGCCGCCGAAAGCGATTGCCGTCCACCTCGAATCTATCAAGCGGCCGTCGCGCGCTCTGTCGCTCGTTATCTCCGAACTGATGCTTTTATTTGCTTTAGGTTGACGTCCTTAAGCTTCGACAGCATGGTATTCGTGTCGATTCGGCACCGCTTTCGAGAGCCATACTCAAATAAACAATGATGTAGGCTTAGCGAGTGACAATCCCGGAATCTCGGAGGTCATATATTATGTGTTTGTTAGTTGTTTTTATCCTCCATAGCTGGCGCAACTTGACGTGGCGGCAGCTACGGCACACGCTATCCAGTAATGCGCTACGCCTTCGCTTTACCGGAATACCGGACAGACTAAAATGCTCTACTAAAACAGAACCTTCCCGCTCTCTTATGGAGAGATGTGAACGCAGGTGTGATGTTAGTGAGCGTTTCGATACACTGTTAGTCAAATACTCGCTGGAATCCACGCCTGCAGGCGGGAAATCCGTTCAAGTTACGGCCGCTGCTAGTCAATTCATTATGCGACTCCGTAGGCGGCTCCCAGAGAAAGCAACACAATAGAGGATTTTAGTCTGTCCGGTATTCCGGTAAAGCGAAGGCGTAGCGCATTACCGGATAGCGTGTGCCGTAGCTGCCGCCACGTCAGGTTGCGCCAGCTATGGAGGATAAAAACAACTAACAAACACATAATGTATGACCTCCGAGATTGCGGGATTGTAACTCGCGAAGCCTACATCATTAATTATTTGAGTGGCTCTCGAAAACGGTGCCGAATCGACACGAATACCATGCTGTCGAAGCTTAAGGACGTCAACCTAAAGCAAATAAAAGCATCAGTTCGGAGATAACGAGCGACAGAGCGCGCGACGGCCGCTTGATAGATTCGAGGTGGACGGCAATCGCTTTCGGCGGCGCGGCCATGTTAATCGGGCGTGCGCATGCGCAGTTCACACATGTTCACACCCAGTATTCCGGTACACGCAAAGCATTTTGCGTATAGCGGTGTGCTGGACAGACTAAAATCCTCTAATAGCCTTGACGCGGCTTTTGCAGAATTTTAGTTTATATTTTTCCTGGCTAGGTACGGCCTGCAGCGCTTACGTGTGGCGTCATGTCAATAGGCGGCCCTAAAGCGGCTGCGAAAAAAAAGCGTTTCACGGAATAATTTCTTCAATACTTATCTCTAGGGATAATTAGAAAATGGACATCAATGTAAACACGCACATACGACAACAAATATAAATCGCACACGACACAGGAATCAAACTCATGACCACAAGCTTTGAAAGCAGACACTCTAACCACTACGCCACAGAGCCACCGCGTGCTTCGTCGACTTTTCACGGCCTTATATATTTACAAAGTGGTTTGCAACGAGAGGGCGGAGCTTGCTTCTTCTTTTTTTGCATCACCGGCGTGTGTTTGCGCGTGTGTTTGCGTGGAGCGCGGCGCCATGAACTCACGAAGGCCACCGTTAGCACCTTCAGCTCCGACTTCCGTTCGTCGTTTGTCGTGCCGCAAGAAAAATGATAAACGTGTGTTTTTTTGTGTGTTCACCATACATTGTGGATGTCTCGCTCGCCCAAAAATGTGCTGATACCGGCGTGACCTTTAGGTAGCGACACTCACGTATGTGCATTCTACGAGCGTGTGCTGTTGGAGCAGTTTTGATTATTTTTGCCGTGAGCTGCAAGTGTCTGCAGTTCGTTCTCAGCTGTTCGAAGACCATCATCTGTCGCATATTTTTGTGACATTCGTCGATGTCAGAGTTCCAAGGGCATTTTAGCGTGCACCTATACAAGCACGTGCATTTATTGCGCGTGTAGGTGCTCCCAGGAAAAGTTTGGTGAGTCTGAGTCCGAGTTTAAGGGCAAGATATGTTGAGTGAGTAGTCTGAGTGAGCTCCACGTTTTGTCGACCTATGGTCACAGCAGGACTAACATTTGTGTCGCAAATTTGTGAACGGTTTTGCAACTACCGAACATAAAAATAAAGTTAAACACCACAATAACAATGCGCTGGTGAGCTTCAATGTACTTCGATGTACAGGGTCGACCACATCTAAGCTGAACACCTCATTAGTATTCAGGACCTCATTGAAGCTGTTGTTTAATACATAATTCGGAAAATCGTTACTGTGTTTGTCGACACCATGATTAGACGTTCTCTAACGGGCATTGCACTCGTGAAGTATAAGAAACGTTCTAGTTTTACCGGTTTGAATACTAATGAGGTGTTCAGCTTAGATGTGGTCGACCCTGTACATGCCACTTCATTGTTAAGGCAATGCATCACAATGCTGACCATCTGAAGCAAAACGGAAGGGCGAGCTAGTTGGCGGGTAATAGGTGAGGTTCAAGTTTAGGTATATATTTTCTCCTGAAGCAGTAAAGCTTTCAGTTGTGAGTAAGCGCTCGTGTTGTGCACTTTCTTGTCCTTGTCTTCTTAGCACTGCCATTATATAAGTACTGACCATTTCGCCAGGAACACTATGAATCCCTCTCAATACAGTCAATTTCATGCTGCAGGTGTCTATTATCGAGGCACACTACTGTAAATTCAGTATAGTGTTATAGGTGTGACAGAGTGCAGGTGCAAATTCTGCATACTGTATCGGATGACTGAGATAAGAGCTACCGTGCGCTGATGGTAGCTCTTATGGTGCTGATATCTCACGCAGCGCTCGTCTATATTCTTTCGGCGGGATTTGCAGCGTAGCACGCAGATACGCGGCCTAGTTTTTTTTTCTTTTGTTTTTGTCGGGCTTTGTGTCACAGCATTTTATTGCGTACGCTGCGGCGCGCCGCCTCTAGTCAGTGTATAACTAGTACCTGACTCAGAGTGGGCGTACGTGTGAATATAATCGCGTGCATTTATGATCGCGGATTCTTTGTGTATGTCAGCGGTTTTCGTCGCGATAAGTTGACGAGGAATGTATCGCCGTCACTTCATCGATTGAGCTACTGCCAAAGATATTTACTGCACGAACTTTTCTTTACAGCTCCTTATATTTGGAGAGGTGCAAGACTAAAACAAGCTGTGAAACAAGCTCTTATATGGCAAGAGAGTAAAACAACCTTTCACTCTCTCGTGGGATGCAGGAGTGGAACAGGCACTTTACTCTGTCTCGTCAGGAGCAGTGAAAGGACTTTTCACTCCTCCTGGCAAAAGAGAGTAAAACGCCTCCCTGTAGAGAGAGTATAACGAGATCTGCGGGAGTAACACAGCTTTTTAACTCTCACTGCAGGAGTTTCAATTTTTAGAGTGTGGAGGACTGGTTCGCGATTTACGAGCGCGTGAGTGTCCGACCCACCTACGCCGCTGTCACCGAAGTCTCGCCCAGCTCCATCTACCCGCCGTTCACCTTCACCACGACGCCGCTCACTGTCACCGATGCGGCCACGTCCGGCCCCACGCGACCAGAAAACTAGTCGTCGCAGTCCCCGAGGCAAGGGCTGCGGCGCTATCGAACTGCGAAAGCCCTCAGCGAAGCCCATCGAACGTGATAGACGTTTTTGTGGACGGTGTTCGCGCATCTGCCCTTATTGACACTGTAGCCGCCGTATCCGTTATGGACGCTAAACTTAGCCGACTACTACGAAAAGTGCGACGCCACTTTCCGGGCTCTCCCTCCGTATAGCCAGCGCCCAAAGTATTCACCGGACGGCGGTATGCACAGCCCGTGTCATCATTCAGGACGCTCTGTATGCCGTTGGATTCATCATAATTTCTTCATGCTCTCACGACGTCATCCTGGGATCCGCCACGACGCCATAATTCATTACGCACCAGCCGAAGTAGAGCTCTCACCATTCTCAGATTTGACACTGGCAGACAGTCCATCGGTTGCGACCAAGGTACTCGTCAAAGACGACACCTCAGTTCCTGCAAACTCGTCAACGACTGTGTCAGTCTATGGCACCGGTCTCTGCGACACCGTTACACTCCTTTTGCCACGTCAAATCAAATCAAATCTTTATTTCAGTTTGTACATACAAACTAGGGATGGCGAGAAAAAAGCAGCGAATTTTACGCCGCTTGACGAGCCTGGCCATCCTTACATGTCAGCAGTAGGCACAAAGCAGAAACAACCACTGTACAGAGAGTTCGTGTAAGTGCATGTGCAAAAAAAAAAAAAAAAAAAACGAATAAAAAACTAAATAAAAAAGCCGGCAGATCCCACGCATTGTGGGAATCGATGTAATGCGAAGCAGCCAGCAAAGAGCTGCATACATCGTCTTGTATGTCATTGAGGAAAATGCGTGTCATGCTTTTCATGTTAACTCCTAATATTTATGTTCGTCACACAGTAACGTCGCGCAATACCAATTTCGGGGTAGAGCAAGCTAGCGAAACGGCCGCCAGCGCTCCATGAGCGTGGCACGTAAGTCATGCTGTACATGACATGCGTGTCACGATTTTCATGTTAACTCGTGTCATTTATGTTCGTCACACAGTCACGTCGCAAGATACCAATTTTGGTGTATATCAAGCTAGCGAAACGGCCGCCAGCGCACCATGAGCGTGGCATGTAAATCATGCTGTACATGGCATGCGTGTTATGATTTTCATATGAACTCGTGTTTTTATGTTCGGCACACAGTCACGCCGCGCAATACCAATTTCGAGGTAGATCGAGCTAGCGAAACGGCCGCCAGCGCACCATGAGCGTGGCACGTAAGTCATGCTGAACATGACATGCATGTCATGATTTTCATGTTAACTCGTGTTATTTATGTTCATTACACAGTCACGTCGCAAGATACCAATTTTGGTGTATATAAAGCTAGCGAAACGGCCGCCATCGCACCATGAGCGTGGCACGTAAGTCATGCTGAACATGACATGCATGTCATGATTTTCATGTTAACTCGTGTTATTTATGTTCATTACACAGTCACGTCGCAAGATACCAATTTTGGTGTATATAAAGCTAGCGAAACGGCCGCTAGCGCACCATGAGCGTGGCACGTAAGTCATGCTGTATATGACATGCGTGTCATGATTTTGATGTTAACTCGTGTGTTATTTATGTTCGTCACACAGTCACGTCACGCAATACCAATTTCGGGGTAGATCAAGCTAGCGAAACGGCCGCCATCGCACCATGAGCGTGGCACGTATGTCATGCTGTACATGACATGCGTGTCATGATTTTCATGTTAACTCGTGTGTTATTTATGTTCGTCACACAGTCACGTCACGCAATACCAATTTCGGGGTAGATCAAGCTAGCGAAACGGCCGCCATCGCACCATGAGCGTGGCACGTAAGTCATGCTGTACATGACATGCGTGTCATGATTTTCATGTTAACTCGTGTCATTTATGTTCGTCACACAGTCACGTCGCAAGATACAAAGTTTGGTGTATATCAAGGTAGCGAAACGGCCGCCAGCGCACCATGAGCGTGGCATGTAAATCATGCTGTACATGACATGCGTGTCATGATTTTCATGTTATGACTTATCATTTATGTTCGTCATACAGTCATGTTACGCCATACCAATTTTGGTGTACATTCGATTAACCAAGCGACCAGGAGAGCCCAAAGTCGTAGGCGGCTAGATAGATAGATAGATAGATAGATACGCTCAAAGTCGCAGAAGTTCGCTAAGAAATGCTTCGCATTTAAAAAATAATATTGACAAAACGACCTATGTGTCATAAATGGCAACAGTACTGTGAGTGTTTTCCCTAGGAAAGGCTTGCTGGTGCCATTTGCGACCGTGGATGTCACACCGGTATTTTTGTTACCAACCCATCCCCGTTCATTGTTACGTTGGTGCGAGGGGAATGTCTCGGCAGAGCGGAACCCCTCGAAGACGCACAAGTTATGGACGCACCGGGTGACACGCACTGCGCTAGCTCCCGTACGCTCAGTGGTGTTTCCACATCTGATTCGTCATCCGCTGATGTATTTCGTTCCTCAATTGCTGACAACCTTACGTCGGTCGAGCGCTCCCAGCTTCATGCCTGTTGGAAGAATTTCGTTCTTCGTTCGATGTCGCGCAAAATCAAAGGACCGTGGGACGCCTTGGTGCTCACGGGAAGACGACAAATGAGGCTGTAAAGGGCGATATGGGATGGACAGGTTTTGAGGCGAGGGAGGCTCAGAGCAAAATAAGGTTCGAAGAAAGGCTAAGGAATATGAAGGAGAATAGATGAGCAGAGAAGGTGTTCCGTTATTTGTAGAGGAAGAGCGTGGACACACAGCGGAGAAAATGAACTAGGAGGCTCACTAGTAAATATACGGCTGGTAGTGTAAGCGACATGGCAACAAAGAGCGTTGAACGAAAAGTCAGAGAGGTGGAGAGGAAGTACTGGACGGTAGCTATGGAGAAAAAACCGGCTATGAGTAACTACCGAAAGGGCAAAAACGAAATAAGGAGGGATGCATTTTACGATAATTCAAGGGTAGCGCTTTAATGTTTTAAGCGAGATCGGGCTACCTTAGAACGCGTAGTTATAAAGCGAGATCCAGTAAAAAAGAACAATGCACATGCTGGGGGGAAGATAAGGAAACGGCAGAGCATGTTCTGATTGAACGTGGAGATATCCACCCAGGTGTATGTTTGGGCACGAGCCTACATGAAGCCTTGGGTTTTAGGAACAACATTGCAAAGCTGAATGCAGCTGCGATTGAAATAAGTGAGACACGGTTAGAGTATTGGTGGCAGAAAATTATAGAGAAAGGACAAAAATAAATATTGGAAAAAATAAGGACATTCTGCCGTAAAGGGCAGAGAACTGGGCTGAGAATTTACGTTCTTTCCCCTTAGTACGATAGATTTAATCGAAGTAGAGGCATTAGGCCAACATGAAAAAAAAAAAAAAGGAAAACGCTTTTTAACTTCTCGAGCCTGCATTGTCACCGCTCCGTTATAAAGGGGACGCTTATAGCATCCATCCGTCCGTCCGTCCGTCCATCCATCCATCCGTCCATCCGTCCATCCGTCCATCCATCCATCCATCCATCCATCCATCCATCCATCCATCCATCCATCCATCCGTCCGTCCGTCCGTCCGTCCGTCCGTCCGTCCGTCCATCCGTCCGTCCATCCGTCCGTCCGTCCATCCGTCCATCCGTCCATCGATCCATCCATCCATCCATCCATCCATCCATCCATCCATCCATCCATCCATCCATCCATCCATCCATCCATCCATCCATCCATCCATCCGTCCGTCCGTCCGTCCGTCCGTCCGTCCGTCCATGAGCCCCGTTGAGCTTTCGTGCGCTCTTTGCCCTCGAAATAAAATAACTTCCATGTGACGGACGCCATTCAAATTTGGTCAAAAATACTTCCGAGCAATCGAATGAAGGACACACATCGAGCTTGAAAGTTCATGTCAGTGCACCTTTCAGTGACCGCGGGTTGGTGTGTGCACGCTAATTTCCCTCTGCACCCTGATGACCCAAATCAGCTCTGAGCGAAGCGAAAAGCGCAGATTGTTTCAGAATCCTGCCAGCGCAATTTGGTCCCGCATATTATTTCCGTCTGCAGCTTGCGTAATGATGTAATCGTAACCTTGTTAAGAAAATAGACGCGTCTAGTGTGCACATTCCGCTTCCTTCTCTGTCACCAAGCATGCCGCGCTCAGATCCACGCTTCCTCAGCATGGGCTACTACCGAGTAATGGCGCTGTTGACCGGTGTTGTTATGCCTCGGCTCATATTTCACTGGTCGAGAATGGTATTGTTCCCTTGACGAGATAGCGCGGATATAAACGAGCAATTTCAAAACAGCTCTGTCAAACGCGGAATAACTTTTGCTAAAATTATGCATTTGAGTAAGGCTGTGTCGTTGGCCGTAATCGGCATGTTATATATATAATGACGCTATGTAGGTGGTGACATCTGTGAGGTGCACTGTGGTATACCATCAGCGCGCTCATACATCGTATGCGCTGGTCGCCCGTGACGCCGAGGCGCGTGGTCTTTTTCGTGTAACGTCGTGAAACCAGGCGCTGGTACATCGTCAGCTAGCAATTATGCCAGAGATTGCCAGGCTCCTATCGCCATGATGGAAGAGCTTGCATTTGCATAGCAGTCGTTGTGGCTCGTTAAGTTAATTATGCGTGGCCGCAATTGCGAGCGCCCCCCTCTTTGTTTCAGTGTGCGTTTCTTTATCCCTCGCCATTTATCTCGTTCGCTGTCTTTGCCAGGTGTGGTCCGCCCTTCTCCCGTAGGCGCGCACTAGCCTGATTGCTTGGCACGGCATCTTCGCAACCACAGGCGTGCTTAAAACTGGCGGAAACAAGATTCACATGGACCGGCAGCGCGTGTTCGGTTTAGACATAAAGCAACCACGGCAACTAGGTGCGGCGAGCTCTCTTCTCTTTACGTTGCTTATTTGTAAAGGCATTGCGTCTCAAAGCAAGCATTGACCATACTTCGTTTAATACATCAGGAAGCTATGCAAGAAGTTCGCCCAGCGAGATGTGTGAATACGCGCGTCTCGCGCTTGGCTTTCGTCGTTGTAAACGTTCGAGCCCGCGCGCGATGCATCACGACGGCTGCAAATGAAACGCCTAAAAGCGAAAACAAATAGACGCTAAGCGATCCAGAACAACTTATTGACAGCCGTATAACGGGGTTTGTTTCGTCATTTATTACTCAGCCTAAAGACGAAAGGAAACCACACTACGGGTGGTAACATCATTGGACTATTTCATGGTGCGAACGTATCTACTGCAAGCAGTCTCGCTAGCCTCTACAGCGTTGCACCTGATGTATGAAATGAAGTATAGACGTGGTGACACTTGGCAACAGTGTCTGAACAATCTACAGGCAAATTACTTGTGCGGTTCGCGAAGGGGAAAAGTTATGGCTGTTATGCCAAGTGGTGTGCATGGCTACGTTGCATTGTTTGACGCCGAGCAACGCGTTGCGAGGCGAACCCTGGAAGTGCGCAGTTCTTTCCTGTCCTGTGAGTAGTACATTCTTCCGAACCGCTTCTGCGCTCCCCTTCGCAAGATGGTGAACTAGCCCATTAAATGACTATTTTCAAGCTCATTTTTTTCTACAACGTCCAGTGGAGCGATGTGCAGCGTGCTGCAACCCTATTGCTACAACCATGTGCCGAGCTAGCTCATCGGGGCGTTGCCTGCTGCCGCCAGTGGCATCCCAGGTGGACGCTTTCTCCTATCATTCGACCGATTGCAAAGCTGTTCTCGGAAGGACGTGTCGGAGCGTATCGAAATCGAAAGTCCCTACTGGCACAGAGGACGCACGTGTCCATAGCTGTATAGAATGAGCGTTTCTCTTGTGCACACAGCGAGTGTGACTGCTCAGAAGCTTTGTCCACGACGCTTGTTGTTTGATGCCACGTAAAGCCTGTGTTGCACGCGGGTCCTTTCCTCTCCGTGCTTACCTCGTAGTTTTCCAGCTTCATCGAGGACGCGCGGGCCGTCTATACCCACCTCCTGCGAAGGGGCTGGCCAACGCATCTCTTTTCACCGACACCTTATTGTGTGCCCGGCAGTCTTGAAACATTTCGATTCTTCCTTCACTGCAAAGACTGGCGAGGTGGCTGACACCTACCACATGGTTTGGGCTTGCCATCTAAACCCTATCCCCACCCCGAGAGGAGTGGGAGGCGGCCCTGTTCAGTTGCTCGGACCTTCATGCCCAAAGGGCCTTGGTCGCAAGGGCTAAACTAATACCATGGTCCTTCAATACTTTTACTGGTCATGAAACTCCCGCGTAACTCAATGGGAGAGCTTCACATACCGCCCGCACTTTCCGTGCCGTGGCGCTGGCGTAGCTAGAAGGGGGATGAAGAAGCCGGCTGCTGCTTGCCGCCATTAGCGGAGTGGTGTTGTTTGTGCTGGTTGCACCCTTTTTCTTTTCGCGGTCACCTCGTAGTGACAGCGGTGCCCAACACCTGCTGTGTGCCGGGCTGTCGCCCGGTATATACAAGGGCACCGTCGAAAAAGTCTTCCTGTTCTGTTTACCAGCCGACGCAGAACAACGCGAGAGGTGGAAATGTGCAATCCCGCGACAGGAGACTGGAATTTTCATTCGACTCCAAGTACGTTCGCGTGTGCGAAAAAAATCGCAGCATATCCACGGAGTGAATGATGATGAGTGGGCGAAGCTGCGCAGGTTCATCGGTAAACCGTGAATCTTCCGTGAATTTTGCCCAGTACATCATCACCGACGTGAGATCGGGCGCGTTTATACTAAAGGTTCGATGAGAGTTATGACGACTTGCAGCTCACTTTAATTTTACATGTACGCTGTGAATTTTCATTGTTTAATCACGCACAGGAGCAATCGCACACACGCACTACCTTGGAGGTCAAAATCCAGTGCCTATATATACGGGGTGGTCAGTGAACGGTTGTGCAGCGCGAGCGGTCGGTTTTTTCAATCAAGACGCTGCCGCGACGCTGCCTGCGTCGGCGCCGCTGCGCCGCGAGGAAAGATAGGGGGGGGGGACCTTAGGAGAGGAGAAAGAGGGGGAAGCGTAGGAGAGGAGAGGATGATACATATCACGTACTGTCGCAGCGCATTGTCTTTAGGGAGCCTTCATGTGTGCACGCCCCCTCCGTTTTTAAGACTGGTTATGGGAGAGGGAAAGGGGGAGGGGAAGTGGAGAGGGGTATGGGAGAGGGAAGTGGAGGGGTATGGGAGAGGGGAAGTGGAGAGGGAAGGGGGAGGGGGTAGAGGACATGGGGAATGGTGAGGGGGAGTGGAGAGGAGGTGTGTGGAGAGGGTATGCGCATGCGCAGTAAGGGTGGTCACGCCGCACACCACCACCACCACCGGACAGATACTGCCGTTTACTGCCGGCTGCCGGGAGATACGCCGGACAACGGAGACGTGACAAGGTTAGACTAAGAGGAGCTACGCCCCTAAAACATTTCGATGCAAGGGACATTGTACGTGCGGACGTGTGCACAGTGAATGGAAACATAGTTTCACTGCCTCGAGATTGACCAAGACTGGTGGAAGACTCCGTGCCTAGAATTATGTGTGTAGTGTGTGCGAGTGTGTTTGGAGTTTTATGTGAAGTGCGGTGTTCGGAGTGTGTGCGTTTGCTTTCTGGATAATGATAGAAACTAAAAAGTGATGCCGTGGGCCAAAATGCAATATTTTGTTTTACTTTGATATTGCTGGTGCTGTCGCTGAATCGAGAAAATTTCTAGGAAGCTTAGGTTCAAGAAGAGTAATGCAGTTTTATGTATAATTGATCAGTTTAAGCTGAATAACTGGGTTGATGGAAGCTCCGGGTTGATTTCGATTTGCGCTGTTGCATACATAGAAGGAACACGGTGGCTAACTGGAATGCCAACTTAGAAGAACTCGTGGTCATTGCGACAGTATATGGGAATGGATAAAAAAAAAAGAGCCGCGTATATTAGAACTCGGCAGTGTTATGAAATCTGCATGCGTAAAATCAAAACATTTCGCTTGAAAATCGCACATAGTGCCTATATCTAGCAAAAGCAGCTCACAGCAGTTTCACCTAATTATTTTTTTAAGTCTTCAAAATCAAAAGCGCAAATTATGACACCCAAGAAAAAAAAAAGGGAAAACAACACGATCATCCCTCTTCGTTTTGTGGTATCTCAATCTACGCTTTTGATCTTTAAAGCTATGTTTCACTAACGATATCTCTCAAGAGGTACTTCAAAGCTAATAATGCCAAGTTAGCCTGATATACAGGCTTGTGTATTGGCACGCGAACTTCTATTTGCAGCTTCGTGATGCCCTATAGAATAAAGTGACAATTAGTCCGGAAATGAGCGTTACGTGCAGCCAGAGCACGGCTACTCAGCAACCTCTAGTGCAAAATATGTTAGCCTGTCAGTCATCTAGAATCAGTCACAGTGTTCGGTTTAAGCCCGAAAGCGACTATGCAGGAATCGAGAAATGTAGGAATTTAACGAACACACGCGTCACTTGACAGACACCCTCAGTGAAAACATTGCCAGCAATCAATGACTTAGGCAATTTGACAACGCGCATAATGTACCATATTGACAATACTAATCACTGCTATGATTTGTTAGCGAGAACACAGAGAAGAAAAATATCTGAAGAAAAGGACATTGCCGTGAGTGAGTCTACCTTTATTTATAAGTTCGTGACGCTAATTAATAAGTAAGGGAAGAGGAGTAGCCGGAGCCATGTATAGGCAGCAACCTCTCCTTAAACACATTTAATTAAAAAAAGTGTATTTGACAGCAAACGCTTCCGCGAACGCGCAACTCTCCTACCAATCGCGGCAGATCAATGCCCTTCTGCTTACGGTGGCGCCTCTGGTGGCCACTTTTGTCCCTATATGAAACTTTCGCGGGAGTTTCATGACCAGTAAAAAGTATTGAGGGACCATGCTAATACCAATGGGGTTCACCCATTGCGGGGCCCCTTAAAGGCCAACTGCAACGAAATTTCGCAAACCTCAAAAAGCCGATTTATAGGCAGTCTAGCTGTAGATAATGCTACCTGCCAAATTTCACCTTCGAAGTGCAAGCGGTTACCTAAGAAAAAAAAAAAAAACCGCCGGCAACGCAATTTTTGATACCGAAACTAGGAAAAACGACGCAGACCGCAGCCCGACAGACTGACCGATGCAGGCGAATCGTCTGCTCTGCGCTCCGAAGTATTCGCTTCGCGGCCGCGCCACAGAGTTTTCTTTTATTGCAATAGCAATTATATGGGCACTCTCGGCTGGTTTTTGCCGTCGGCGTCGCTGTCATGTCCCGTACACACACACACACACACACACACACACACACACACACACACACACACACACACACACACACACACACACACACACACACACACACACACACACACACACACACTCACATACACACACACACACACACATATATATATATATATGTATATATACACACACACACATACACCGTATTCGGACCTTAGCCGATTTTTTTTCTCGAAAAAACGATGTGCGAAAGTGGGGGGTCGGCTTAGAATCGGGGCCGGCCCAGATTCGAGTAAATACGGTATATATAAAAGCCAGAAATAATAATTCAGAAATACTTTCCGACGCGCAGAATCGAACGGGCGACCTCTCGCTCCGCAGCGCTAGACGGCTAGGCCACGAAGAGTACCGTCTTTCAGCAAGCTAACGGCGAGCTATTTATATACACTATTTACTTCAGCGTGCTTTCTTGCTTACCAGCGAGATGGTGCGAAGTGCGCGAGGGGCGCGCTTTAAAGGTCATCGCCCCGCTTGCAGCGTTGCGCGCGCGCCTCCGTGCACTTCGCCCTACAGGGCGTGGTCGCCTGCGTGCGCACTTATCCCGTGGAGGGAGGAGGGGGATTGTATGTCTTGTGCTCTCAACGCGTGTCCGCGCTGAAGTTACAGAGCGTACGAAGGTCACTTCGCTCGCTGCAGCGGCCGGGTTTGGAAACGAGCACGCTGTTCAAACAGAAATAAATAACATCTGTGACACTTGATAGTTCGCGCTCGTCTTGTGTGTGTTCTTTTCGTGCGTCCTTTGCGCTTGAACGACGCACTGGAAATTTCGAGCGGCTTTCCTTTCTTCGCGTTACATTCCAATTTGTTGCTATCGCATTCATTGCTTCGCCGTTGCGGCGAAACTGTGATTTTTTTTTAGATTGTAACGAAAAAAATCACAGCATATCCACGGAATGATGATGAGTGGGCGAAGCTGTGGAGGTTCATCGGTAAACCGTGAATCTTCCGTGAATTCTGCCCAGTACATCATCACCGACGTGAGATCGGGCGCGTTTATACTAAAGGTTCGATGAGAGTTATGACGACTTCCAGGTCACTTTAATTTTACATGTACGCTGTGAATTTTCATTGTTTAGAAAACCATTGTTTTCGTTTTGCTTTAGAAACATCTGGCGTTCTTTCGTTTTGCTTTTAGAAAACATCTGGCGTCTTTCGTTGGTTTATTTCTTCAATCAACGGCGTTTTGAACAAACTTTTTATTGTTTAATCACGCACAGGAGAAATCTTACCAGGCACTACCTTGGAGGTTAACAATGGCTGCTAATGGGAATGAGAGACAGAAGAAGTCGGCTTTTAGCTAACACTTACACTTCTACTTCTACTAACGTTTCCTACTGGAACATGCCAATGGCTGCTAATGGGGAATGAGAGACAGAAGAATTCGGCTTTAGTTAACGCGCACGCTGCGAATTTTTTATTGTTCAACAACGCACAGGAAAAATCTCCCACCGGCACCACCTTGGAGGTCAAGATCTGGTACTAGCGTTACGACTGGTTACGCACTACGACTACTACGACTACGAGGGACGAACGGGTGCCGCCTTAAGAAGCTTCGCCCCTAAAAAATTACACCATCTCCCGCTAAAGGGGACCATGAGGCGATGAGAAGCAGCGTTTAGGCATGTCGAGCCCGCGTTTCAGAGGGGGAGTGGAGAGGGGGAGTGAGAGGAGGTGTGTGCAGATGGTTTGCGCATGCGCAGTAAGGGTGGTCACGCCGCACACCACCACCACCACCACCAACGTTACTAGACTATGTTCACTTTGCAAACTCTCCGCAGGCGCCGTACACAGGGGTCCACTATTAAAGGGAACATCGGAGCGTGTGGCGGCAGCTCGGCGCCACCACCGGCCAGCGGCTGCAACGAGTTTCGCGCAGGCGCTGTGCACGCTGTGAGTCGTGCTCTTTCGTCGTCTGCTGCCGTCTGCTTCCGCGCTGCGAATCGTCGCGAAGCCAACCGTTGACGCGACTATAACGCGACGAAAGAGCACCGGGCACGGAGCTCACTGCGTCTGCGCGAATCTCGTTGCAGCCGACGGTCGGCGGTGGCGACGAGCTGCCGCCACGCGCTCCGATGTTCCCTTTAACAGTGGACCCCTGTGTACATTGCGGGCACCCCCGTGCCTTGGCTCGCCGCCAGAAGGCGGGAGCGCCGCAAGCAGCTCTACGTGAGTACATCTCTCGTACTGGCGAACACGCGCGGGTCCGCAGGCTTCGCTCGTACAATCGCTACAGCAGTGATGGAAGTGCTGCTCCAATTGCTCCAAACCGCTCCAGAAGAGAAATGCTGCTACATGCTGTTCCAAACTGTAATTTTAGGGGCGAAGCTCCTTAAGGCGGCACCCGTTCGTCCCTCGTAGTCGTAGTCGTAGTGCGTAACCAGTCTTACGCTTTGACCTCCAAGGTGGTGCCGGTGGGAGATTTTTCCTGTGCGTTGTTGAACAATAAAAAAATTCGCAGCGTGCGCGTTAACTAAAAGCCGAATTCTTCTGTCTCTCATTCCCCATTAGCAGCCATTGGCATGTTCCAGTAGGAAACGTTAGTAGAAGTAGAAGTGTAAGTGTTAGCTAAAAGCCGACTTCTTCTGTCTCTCATTCCCATTAGCAGCCATTGTTTACCTCCAAGGTAGTGCCTGGTGAGATTTCTCCTGTGCGTGATTAAACAATAAAAAGTTTGTTCAAAACGCCGTTGATTGAAGAAATAAACCAACGAAAGACGCCAGATGTTTTGTAAAAGCAAAACGAAAGAACGCCAGATGTTTCTAAAGCAAAACGAAAAGACGCCAGCTGCTTAACGAAAGACGCCAGATGTTTTCTAAAGCAATGGTTTTCTAAACAATGAAAATTCACAGCGTACATGTAAAATTAAAGTGAGCTGCAAGTCGTCATAACTCATCGAACCTTTAGTATAAACGCGTCCGATCTCACGTCGGTGATGATGTACTGGGCAGAATTCACGGAAGATTCACGGTTTACCGATGAACCTCCGCAGTTTCGCCCACCCATCATCATTCACTCCGTGGATATGCTGCGATTTTTTTGTTAGTAACTGCTCCAGACCTGCTCCGAAATCGCACTGGTAAACTGAAAACAATGAACTTTTATAGCACATGATCATCCAGCAAGCCTAAACGTAACAAAAAACAAGCTGTCTACTATCATTCTATATTTTGCGGACATTTTTCTTGGCAATGAAGAGAAGGCTGCAGAGCCAAACTATGCGTGTGCTACCGCTGAAGAAAAAAGGCCCACAATTGCGTGCTTGTTTTCTGCGCGAGAATTAAGCAAAACAACATTGCTCTATTTTCTATGGGACACTGTTTGAAAAGAGACACAGCACGCACCCAGGAGATATAAAATTTATATTTGTTTTACTTTACGCAGTGTCATTTCACGTTTTTGCACGTGTGAAAACGTCGCAACTTTTACATGCTCCTCACAGTCAGAATGGTGTCTTCCGTCTTCAGGTGAGCGCTCGTCGCCTCCAGCTTTTCCGATGACTCGCCGAAGGAACTTGTGACGAATTTCACTAGCAAATGGCTGTCTAAGCAGACGAAGCAAATAGTATGCAGTGTTATTATTCGACCATGGCCGCTCGAATAATCCAACAGCCGTCACAAGAGATACGGAAGGTTCACAAACTGAAACTAAATTCGAAACGCGCGCCAAACCGGACTACTTCGCGGAGTAGTAATGTGCAGTAGCTCAGCCCTCGCAGCCTTTTCTTCATTGCCAAGAAAAGTCCGCGAGTATAGTATGTACTATAGTATGCTAGTATGGAGTTTCTATACTAGCTCGATACTAGCATATCGATATACCACATGTGGTATTCTTGATATGTCTCCGATTTAGCTGTATGTAGCTGTACATGACAGGCAGACTATTTTGGTAAAATGTGTGCGAGATTAGTTCGATATCTTACTGAGTACTAACTGCTGGTGGGAGGGCTGTGATGTGTGACTGATCACATTTATCACTTTGTCATTTCCGACCTCATTATTGCCACAAGAAATGGCAAGGCTGTTTTTTCAACCTCTCAGAACTTGGTTTCTTGTCTTTTTTTTTCTTTTTTGGAATTTCAAATGCAGGCTGTTTTGGTGAAATATGAAAGTAACAGATTTCTTTGCTCTATTACCGATTATAAACTGCTCTATGTGATTCTAGTTCCTTTTATAATTTGGGGCTCAGGTTCATCGGTTTTATATCATTTTTGTCACAGGTACCCAATATTTTAAATATATAGCTCATCTTACTTAGTGTTCAGTGACCACCCATCTGCTTAATTATTTGTTTGTTGCAATTTGCAGTGATAATTGTACGTGCAATATCTTTAATAATAAGTAATAATACTTATGAGATAGGGGACAGCATGACACAAAGGGTTAAATAATGCTTTAAACTCGAGGAGTCGTTTGGAATATTTTGCCATCTGCTCCGAAAATGCCAATAGCTGCTCCAAACCAGCATTTTTTCGGCTCCAGAGTGTGCTCCAAAAAGCAAAATGTCCCTTCCATCACTGCTACAGGTGCTTTCACCTATTACCTTTTTAATATTTTATGGCCTCGTGTTTAGCATATCGACAGAAAAACTTGACCGATTTGTGAAAAGCGCCGCTGCGCTGTTTTAAAGTGCACTTTTGAAGTGCGTTTTCGAGCTCCAGCTGCCTTCTCTGTTCGCTAGGCTCTATTAACGAGCTGTTGCAGATTCTCGCGCATTTAGTAACGAGGCATGGTGAAGATTCCCGTTACATTTCGTTATCGCCATCAAGACGCCAGACTTGTTTTAAAGCTAATTTCGCTTTCAGTGTCAGAACGACACGTTACCGCATCTTAACAGTAATGGTATTGAAAACGCGCTACACGTTCGTGCGACTCAAGTGAACTGTGCTTCGTAGGAAAAGCCTATTAATCCTTTTTGGCCAACTATTCTTAATCGCGGAAGCAGCCGTGAAGTAACAACCAGCATGCCAATTAGTGTACATAAATGCGTCAATAAACCTAAGACACCTCCTGACACATACACTCGCACAGCACTTTATTTCGAGATGAAAAAAAAAATGAAGCCAGCACTGTTTTCGTTCATCACAGCACCACATTCACAAGTGAAACGTTGAGACCTATATGAGCTTTGCTCGCTTGCGGCCAGACTTCACATTGAAGGCACGTTCACGTTGCAGGAACCGCGCATAAAAATGCATTCGTGTCACCAAGTAAAATTTGAGGATCCGGGTGGTGAACTTCTCAAAATGCACATGACATCCAACACGCACAAGAGTATGTTGGCCGAGCTCCTTCCAGAATTGTCCAAAACAGGTCTCCAAACACCTTCTTAGATTGTGTCTTTCCTTCAGTGACGCCCTCAATCCCTGAAAGTAGGCAGGTCCGGGCACTTGAAGGTTGCTGCAGGGCGCCGGGTACATATGATCGCATTTCGGTCATGATTGCCGCTGGTGGAACACTGCAGGTGCCCGCGAACGTGCTGAGACAGTCGGCACCGGTGGATAATTTCCCCGCTCTTTTCATAAAATACCCAGCAAGATAATATAACACCGCATCTCTTGCGACAGGGCGATTGTAGTTGTGCTGGAATTCATCATCGGGTGCGTGCTCTCGCAACTGAATCTTCTGAAGGAAACCAGCCAGCCTTTCTTCTCGAGCCTGCTTTTGGGCAAGAGCTGCCAACTTGCCTGCATTAAAGGGCCCCTGACACCGAATTTGGAAACTCGAGATGCTTGTGTTGTTTCATAGTCCTGCATGCGGGGGCACTTCTGACCGATTATGAGTGACGAGCGTTGCCTTTAAGATATTTTAATTTGGTTTTGAAGTAAGCCTGAGTGCTCATCTGAAGTTTGAACTCCTATCAACATAACCACTAGTATGACGTAGACGTAGGCCCCTTGTGACGTTGAAGAGGTAAAGCAAGTATTGTCGCCGTCACAGACAGAAATACACGCGGTGCACTGTGGTTATAGTGAACTAGAACCATCTTCCTAGTGGCGCGAACGGGAGGGTTCAGGCGTTCCTCTTGGCGAAGAAAAATCCAGGTGGCGCCAGTGCAACTTTTTCTAGTCGCACCGCCCCTTCTGCTGTAGGCGCTTGCGCGCGTTTCTTGTGTGCATTTCTCCACGTTCCGCGTCGTTGTAGCGGTGCCGTGCATTAATAGACAGCTTCAGTTGAGCGCCCAATACGTATATGTGAACGCAGCCTGTCATTGGGAATGGCTGGCAGGCTGCGTCCGCAGAGCTGCTACGGATGCCCAAATAAAACTGTGTAACGCGTTTAACAGAGAACGTGTATGCCGTTCGCTTCGACTAACTTCCAATGAATATCGTACTCGGCTGTTTCAGGAGGTTGAAACAACTTACACACGTAATTGTACCCGCGATTGAGAATAATTTCATTCTAATTTTAAGCAACTTGCACGCGGCGAGTGCGCGTGATCGAACAGTGGACCATACGCTGGGGATGATAATTTTCGTCCTTATTATTTGCAGGTCAACGCATTAGAAGAAAGAAAAATTAAAGCGCTTTCGGTTGAGGACGTACAACTGCGGTGTCTAAGCGGCGTGCGTAGTGAACTGAAATCGTTATAATTTATTATCACACTCTTATGTTTTTCTTTATATTTCACTACAGCTGCTTCGACTAAGGCGCAGCTACCATATTTCAGACGCCAGTGATACACCAGCTCACGGCGTCTCACCGTTCTTCAACGGCGGCGCCAAGCAATGCTGTCAGCACTAGACGCTTGTAAAAAAAGACAATAATAACTGCCGGGTGGCAACAAAAAGAGCAACGCATAGTGAGTCCACTATAGGCGAACACATCGGAGCGCTAGAAACAGCATATCCACGGAGTGAATGATGATGAGTGGGCGAAGCTGCGGAGGTTCATTGGTAAACCGTGAATCTTCCGTGAATTCTGCCCACTACATCATCACCGACGTGAGATCGGGCGCGTTTATACTAAAGGTTCGATGAGAGTTATGACGACTTGCAGCTCACTTTAATTTTACATGTACGCTGTGAATTTTCATTGTTTAGAAAACCGTTGCTTTAGAAAACATCTGACGTCTTTCGTTAAGCAGCTGGCGTCTTTTCGTTTTGCTTTAGAAACATCTGGCGTTCTTTCGTTTTGCTTTTAGAAAACATCTGGCGTCTTTCGTTGGTTTATTTCATCAATCAACGGCGTTTTGAACAAAATTTTTATTGTTTAATCACGCACAGGAGAAATCTCACCAGGCACTACCTTGGAGGTAAACAATGGCTGCTAATGGGAATGAGAGACAGAAGAAGTCGGCTTTTAGCTAACACTTACACTTCTACTTCTACTAACGTTTCCTACTGGAACATGCCAATGGCTGCTAATGGGGAATGAGAGACAGAAGAATTCGGCTTTTAGTTAACGCGCACGCTGCGAATTTTTTATTGTTCAACAACGCACAGGAAAAATCTCCCACCGGCACCACCTTGGAGGTCAAGATCTGGTACTAGCGTTACGACTGGTTACGCACTGCGACTACGAGGGATGAACGGGTGCCGCTTTAAGGAGCTTCGCCCCTAAAAAGTGCAGCCGCGATCCTTGCGGCGAGGAGACGCGTTCGGTTTCAGCCGCTGCATTGCCAGGCTCCTCCGTTCAAAACATTCGCAACCTCAGCGTCTGCCACTTGCGAACCGTCGTCGGACTCGTTAGACGATGAGTAGGGCCACGAATCTGCGTCTGACAGCGATGACATCGTCTACCACGTGCTCGACGAGCAGACGAACGTCTCCAACTGGCAGCTCAACAAGCGCGTGCCCCGAGGCGCGACCGCCGCGGCGCGGCGCTACTTTCTTATCCTCTTTCGGTGCGCGTTTTGAACCTACACTAGAAATGACCATAATTAACGCTGCTAAGATTAATTAGACATCACGTAGGAGCATTTGCGGTGTCATTCCGTGATTACAAGACATAGACATACTTATTGCAACATAAATGCCCCAAACAAAAAATCGGCTGTCAGGGGCCCTTTAAGGCTTTTCTCAACGGAGACGAGTACTGGGTCTTCATCACCGGAGCAGTTGCCCTTCGTTGCCATCTCGCGTGTCGTCGCTGGGAGCGGTGAAGAAATGCCGGGCTGACTTCTTGATGTCCGTCACATAGCCACTCGGGCACCCAGGCACACAGCACGTCGTCATCGTTCACTTGCTGACCGCAATCAGCACTACGCAGCTAGGCCATAGAAAGGTCGCAAAACCGAGCAAAACACACACGAACACACAACGCCAAACCGTGTGCACAGCCGCGGACAGACTGCTACCCTGCTACTCCGTTGCGACCGCGCCGCACTGACCGAGCAAGATGGGACCGCAGCGCCACGAGATGCGAGAATCGGTGGCCGGTCCACGCAGTAACGGGAGTTTGAAAACCGAACCTAGTCTAGTAACGTTGACCACCACCACCACCGGATTGAACTCCGCCATAAGATGCTTCGCATTTAAAAACAAAGTATGTAAACATCCACCGTGAAGGAAACATGGATACATGCCCATAAAGCGTTTCTCTAAGCAATGGCTGACCGCTTCGCACCTATCATCGCGCCCTACACTGCTTCGGAGAATTCGCTGGTTCACAATAAATGATGCTGCACATCGGGTTTTCTCGCTTCGTTGATAGACTGCGGACGGTAAGACAGCGTTGTTTTCGATATCGATGCTCGGTTTGGCACACTCCCATGTCCACCGTCCCTGCATGTCTGTCTGACTGCGCCCAAGACTTTTACATTAAACCTAACTTAGTACAATTTGTTTTCTTAAAATAAGTTTACGTGCTTGGATTCCTTTGAACCGAGCACGACTACATTTCTGTCGACCACTCGCCACTAGAAGCGAGCCGATCAGCGTTTGGAGCTTTTATTAATCGCGCGTAGATGGCGCAGCTAGTCTAGCGCTTCGCGGGGCGTCGTTTTACCTGCTTTACGCTATACTAAATGTCTTTCGAATAGCGTTACGCTAGATATTAGCGTGCGAAACACGCTAACGCAGGCACTAAAGCTGTCTAATTCGAATACCTCTTGTCGCCTGTGCTTCTCCAAACGCTGGTCGGGGCTTCCCGCTCTTGGGTTTGCAGTGGCTGAATATTGAAGGCACTGCGTCAGGAATCAACATTCTTTTCATTTTCAACAGTATTTGAGCGAAAAGACACCGGTGGTACATAAAGCCGTCATCTTTGAAGTGCGCCGCGTAAAGTACCACGCTCTTCGATAACTTCCATTCCTTTCGCGTTTTTTGGAAAAGCGTGAAAGCTGGTTCCGTCCGTAACATACGTGTTCCAGCAGCCAACGGCCCCGCATTTCGTCCTACGAGAGAGTTTAGCTTTTCGGAATTGGCTGCTCGTAGAGGAGCGTCCCGCAGAAAAGGAATTGGATTTTGCTGCAGGGAGTTCTGCTGGTTCTGCTCACGAGCGGCCGTGAACTGCGATTTACGTCATTTCCTTTTGTGTCCGATTTGCCCGGGCACACCGCTAGAGCTCCGCGTCGTCTGCTAGCTGATAATTAGAGCACCGATTATAAATGAAGTACGCGACTGCAAGATTTTTCACTGTGATTATAATTAATTTCGCAACATATACTACACATTCCGAGCTAATTCTGTCCAAGTCAAGTTTTGTTGCAGTTGGCCTTTAAGGGCTGCACCTCTATTTTGTTTTCAATAAAGGATTTCAATCAATCGATCAATCTCCTCTCAGAACATCTTTCTCCTTGCGTAATGCCAATAAAGGAATATGGACTGCTCGGACTAACATGAACGATCCCGTGTTGCTACTTCCGTTTCCTGTCTCCTCTCTCCTATCTTCTCTCTCCTCCCCCTGAAAGAGTAGGCGCGCCCGTCTTGGTGGCAGTCTCTCAGTATTTGCGTCCTTTGTATACACGATTTTACGGAGAACGCCTGAAGCACTGCTTGCGTTTCGTCGTTTCCGCTAACCAAGAGTGGCCGTCTCGTAGTGGGCCGTCAACATTGCTCGACCGGGGGTGATACGTGCCTGTTTCAACGTGTTTTCGTCTTTTCTCTGCACTTGCAAGAATGCCTTGCACCGCTCCTCCGGTGTGCACTGTCGAGGTTAGCTTGTACGAAAAACACGCTATGAAGGAGGAGCAATGTGGCTGCGCCACGCATGCACCGATTCCCCGTGAACGTCGACGTGTGCCGCCAGTAAACTTAATATAAACAGGAAAGACTGCGCCTAACCGAAATTCACGCGTGTGATCTGCAGTTTCCTGGATGGAAAGCGCACGGAGTCGAAAACCTGCTACGGGTGCTGAACATTGTTGTCACTTGTCCCGTTAATCGGGTGGCAATCGCCGGGCAGATTCCAAGGGCTGACTTATCGGCCCCTCGAAACGCACCACGAAAGCGCGGACAAATTATAGTAGGTCGTTTAGTGCGCCAGCAAACGCCGGTTGTGGTACAAAGACCGAGTCAGAGCCAAGAGTTGATAACACAAACAAAATATATCCTCACTTAAGGCAGTACAAGCATCACATAAACATGCACACTCGGCTGCTGTCAACTACAACTCACAATATCACTTAGATGGTGGTTAAACACACGGGAACAAAACAAACAGATCGCGCGCTACAAATGCTATCTCATGCATTACACCCTATTCAAGAACAGCCTTATTGACGCGCTCGTTTGTGACATTTGTCTACGAGGGAAATGTAATAAAATACTCTCGTTTTCCTCCGCTTCGCCAGTTCTAAAGTACCAACATGCAATTAGTGCCGTAGGCATTGCATGCGGCCTTTAGAAAGCTACCAAGCCATGCACCTACGTAGCTGATTCTGCGCCTCGGTTTCTGTCGGACCGGAATGGGAAAAGTGTGCCGCGGTTTTGTGCTCGAGCTTCGGTGTGATAGCGTTGCTGCGAAAATGTTACGCATTAGCTTTGGATTTATTCATGCGAGAGTTGCAGAGGTCACGGTATCGAGCTAATAAGACGTTTGTTTTTTTCGTCCACGTTGCGGCGCTTCGCTTTGCTTACCTACGGCGATTTACCAGCAACTGCGTGGATCAATAAAAGCCTCCGTTATTGCATTTGTACCAACTCGGCCAACTTTCTATCCTCCGTTATTGGCTGCGATAACAGATTTGCTGCGGAAGCTTAGAGGCTAAGGCGTTGCGCTGCTAAGGCCGATGTCGCGGTTTGGGTTCGCAGCCGCTGTGGCTATTTCCTGCCATGGATCAAGATCTGGCGAGCAGAAACGTGCGCCTGGAACACGCTGACAACGATTCAACACGAGTTTCCATACCAGAGCTCCTGCTTCGCCCAGTGGTTAAGACACTCGCCTTAGGACCGTGGGGCCCTGATTCGACACCCAACACAGTCATGGAATGTTATTTGGTTTTATTCGTAATTATTTCTTTGTAGCGAGTAGTCTTACGTGACGGAAGCACGGATAAACGGCAATGTCCTCGTCGACATAGAGTCCCCGCAGGGGCGTCTGCACAAGCAGGCGTTTGGTGTGTAGCGACACCACGGACCCGAGCTAACGGGGGGGGTGTTGACCCCCTCCCACGCCTAGCCGTGCGTGGCTTTGCCGTGTCCGGGGAAAAGGGGATCCTGGGGGTTGAGCCGACGCTGGGTGATTGGACCTTTAAGGCCCCCCGGCAGACGCAACACACCCCTTTGGCCCCGGCTTCACGTAGACGGCACCCCTGGGCTGACCCACCCAGGGGAAATCGGCAGTCGCCTTTTCCTATCTCTCTCTCCCTTCATCTTCGTCTTTCTCTCTCACTTTCAGCCTTTCCTGTCCTCTCCTATCTTCTAGTCACTTCCAATTTTAGTGGCGGCAAGGGTTAACCTTGTGTGGCTACCCAACCTAGGGTAAACCATATTGGGTTATAGTAACGTCGCACTACTGGCGTTGCGCAGACCTGTACACATGTTCTGACACGCCCCCTTGTTGGGCTCCGTGGTGGGTGGTAGGCGCCGTTACCGAAAAATCCACTTTTTCCCATGGGATCCTCGACCCCTTCAGCAACCGATCGTGCCCCGAAAAGGGTACGCACCGACGTAACTTCACTCCTCTGGCCCAAAAACAAAGAAACCTTCCCGAAATTCCATGTCCTCCACTGCGAACAATCGTCAACGAAAGCTAGAGCAATCTCACCCTTTCTTGTTGCCAAGTGCCTAAAGGAGACCATTGGAACTGGTTATAAGGCCACAAAGATGGCAAGTGGAGATCTGCTCCTCGAACTAAAGGATAAGGAACAGTACAATAAACTCTCGCACCTCGTAGCCTTTGGAAACATACCTGTCTCTGTGAGCGCACATCGTACCATGAATACAGTGAAGGGTGTGGTATCGGACGAAGATTTGATGACACTGAATGAAGAAGAACTCCTTGATGGATGGAAAGAACAAGGTGTGACACATGTCCAACGCATCACAATCAGACGTAACAACAACGAAATACCAACGAAGCACTTGATACTCACCTTCAGTTCAACCACCCTACCCGAAACTCTTGAAACTGGATATGTGAAGCTCAATGTCCGACCGTTCATTCCAAACCCGAGGCGTTGTTTCAAATGCCAGCGCTTTGGACATGCATCTCAGAGCTGCCGAGGGCAGCTGACTTGCGCTAAGTGCGGCACAACTGGTCACAGTGCTGACGACTGCAATCATGACGAGTTCCTTTGTGCAAACTGCGACGGAAGCCACCCTGCATACTCCAGAGCGTGCCCGGCTTGAAAGAGAGAAAAAGAAGTAATCACTATAAAAGTTAAAGAAAACATCACGTTTCGGGAAGCAAGACAACGGATCTCGTCAATGTTTCCACTAAAAACACCTTTCGCCGAAGTGGTGCAACGAGGGGCGGCACCACAACGGCCCCTGGCGGTAGCCCGGAACACGCCTAGCGTGCCCAGGCTAACGCCACTTGCCCCTTCGGTGGGAGCAGCTAGCGCTGCCCTGCCCACATTCAACCTGTCCACACCAGTGGCCTCCACAAGCTCTGGCAGCAGCCAGGGCAATCACGAGGCCAAGGGGGTCTTATCGACCTCCAGCTCGGTGGGGACAAAGACTTCGTCCACCGAGGCGAGGTCTAAGAGACGCACAGACCGCTCTGTCGAGCGGGTGTCCAGTGCCTCGCAAGACGCTATGGACACTACGTCAAGCCAAACGGCGCAGGAAGCGCCGAAGGAGCGGCGAGCTTCTCTCGACCGCTCCAAAAAGGACAAAACACCAATTACAGGGCCTAACAAAGGCCCCGTAAAATGAGCCAATCTCCGTCCACTTTACACACAGCGCCCTTTTTCCCATCATGGACAACATCATACAGTGGAACGTAAGAGGACTACTTAGAAATCTAGACGATATCCAAGAACTTCTGAGTAAGTTCAACCCGAAAGTGCTGTGTGTGCAAGAAACACACCTAACTTCAAAACACACGAACTTCCTCCGGCAATACATTACTTTCCGAAAAGACCGCGAGGATGCTGTCGTATCGTCTGGCGGTGTGGCCATTATAGTTGATAGAAGTATAGCATGCCACCATTTGAAGCTCCAGACGGCCCTTGAGGCAGTGGCCATTCGAGCTGTACTTTTTAACAAACTCATTACCATATGTTCCGTGTATATACCACCACATCATCAGCTTCACAGACGCGATTTAGAGTCATTATTAGATGAACTCCCAGAACCCTTTTTGATTCTAGGTGATTTTAATGCACACAATGTCCTCTGGGGCGATCCTCGCTGTGACTCTCGAGGACGTCTCATTGAACAGCTCCTTTTTTCGTCTAGTTTATGTCTTTTAAATAAGAAGGAGCCTACGTATTTTAGCCTTGCAAACAACTCATACTCCTCCATAGATCTTAGCATCTCATCACCCTCCCTTTTACCCGTCTTTGAATGGAGCGTTCTGAAAGACCCTTATGGGAGTGACCACTTCCCAATCATCCTGAGTACGCCGACAAAAGACCAACTGCCCCCGCAGGTTCCTCGATGGAAGGTTGACTCAGCTGATTGGGAACGGTACAAAACCCTTGCGCACATGACATGGACTGAGCTGTCCGCTCTGACCTTTGATGACGCTGTCATGTATCTTACAGCTTTTATTCTTGATGCCGCATCAAAATGTATTGCCCAAACAAGCGGCCTGGGTTCTAAGCGGCGAGTTCCATGGTGGAACGATGCATGTAGAAAAGCGCGGATGAATCAGAACAAAGCGTGGGCGTTGTTTCGTGACTCCCCAACAGCAGAAAACCTGGAACATTTCAAGGAGGTCAAATCGCAGGCAAGGAGAACGCGCCGACAAGCCAGACGAGAAAGCTGGACAAAGTTCATATCGAGTATCAACTCGTACACAGACGAGGGAAAAGTGTGGAATAAGGTGAAGAAAATTAAGGGCCAACAAACGTACTCCCTGCCATTAGTAAATAGCCTCGGAGAAAGCCTGGAGGATCAAGCTAATTTTCTTGGCACACATTTTGAACACATATCGAGCTCCTCACACTACTCCGAAACCTTCCAAAAGTACAAAGCAAGAATAGAACAACAGAAGTTGGAAAGAAAATCTGCAAAAAATGAGGCGTACAACGAACCATTCTGCTTAGCAGAACTGCAAACAGCACTGAACTGCTGTAACACATCTACCCCAGGTTCTGACTGCGTAATGTACGAAATGTTGAAGCAACTACCCTCTGAAACGCAAAAAACCCTCCTCACTCTCTACAACCTTATATGGCTCTCGGGTGTGATCCCCTCTTCTTGGAAGGAGGCTGTTATAATCCCAATTTTGAAACAAGGAAAGGATCCCTCTGCTGTATCAAGTTACAGACCCATAGCGCTAACAAGTTGCCTATGCAAAGTATTTGAAAAAATGATTAATTGCCGCTTGCTACACTTCCTTGAATCAAACAAATTGCTCGACCCATACCAGTGCGGGTTCAGAGAAGGCCGATCCACCACCGATCATCTCATACGTATCGAGGCATGCATACGTGAAGCTTTTGTTCATAACCAGTTTTTCCTATCTGTATTCCTCGACATGGAGAAGGCCTACGATACGACCTGGAGGTTTGGGATACTGAGAGACCTCTCACACATGGGTATACGTGGTAATATGTTCAATGTCATCGAAAGTTATCTGTCTGATCGCACATTCCGCGTTCGAGTGGGCAGTGTTTTGTCCCGAACATTTATACAGGAAACCGGAGTGCCACAGGGTGGGGTGCTCAGCTGTACGCTCTTTATTATAAAAATGAATTCTCTTCGTCTGTACATCCCAAGTAATATGTTTTATTCAGTATACGTTGACGACCTGCAGATAGGTTTTCAATCGTGTTCTCTTGGGATCTGTGAGCGACAGGTTCAGCTTGCTCTTAACAAGGTGTCCAAATGGGCTGATGAAAACGGGTTCAAATTGAACCCACAGAAAAGCACCTGCGTTCTTTTTTCACGAAAAAGAGGCTTGTACCCTGATCCTGAAATAGTCATGAAGGGTGAGCGTTTGCCCGTAAACACAGAACATAAGTTCCTAGGTATAATTTTGGATGCGAAGTTAACCTTTGTACCGCACATAAAACACCTTAAGAATAAATGCATGAAAACAATGAATATCCTAAAGGTGCTGTCACGCACAGCGTGGGGCAGCGACAGAAAGTGCCTCATGAATCTGTATAAAAGCCTTGTACGCTCACGCCTTGACTATGGGGCGATAGTCTATCACTCTGCCAAGCCAAGCGCTCTAAAAATGCTGGACCCAGTTCACCATCTAGGTATCCGCCTCTCCTCAGGTGCCTTTAGAACAAGCCCTATTGAAAGCCTTTATGTGGAATCAGACGAGTGGTCACTCCATCTGCAGAGAACGTATTCTTCTTTCATATATTTTCTTAAAGTGAATGCGAACAGTCAGCACCCTGCATATTCCACTATCAAGGACCTGTCCAGCTCTCAACTCTTTCGCAATAGGCCCACAATAGCACGCCCTTTCCCACTGCGCGTTAGAGAGCTAGCTGAAGAAACAAATGTCCCACTGCTTGAATACCACCCTATTCGCCCCACTATGCAGCTCCCGCCATGGCAGTGGCAGCTTATAGACTGCGACACATCCTTCGTAGCTGTCACAAAGCACGCGCCCCTTATACACATTCGGATGTATTTCCTAGAGCTGCAACATAAATATGACTGCCCAGAATATTATACTGATGCATCTAAGTCCCATGCTGGCGTGTCATATGCAGCGGTTGGACCATCTTTCTCGGATGCCGGCGTTTTACCCACTAGCACAAGCATTTTCACAGCCGAGGCTTACGCGTTATTCGTAGCCGTTAAACACATTAAAGAATTGAATACACCGAGGGTAGTTATATACACTGACTCCTTGAGTGTCGTGATGGCGCTGAAAAATCTGAAAAAACATAGAAATCCGGTAATTATGTCCCTCTACTCAATACTCTGCGCGGCGTACGCGTCCAAGCAACATATCGTCGTGTGCTGGGTGCCAGGGCACCGCGACATCGCAGGAAATGTGTTGGCTGACCAGCTGGCCACGTCAACCAACGTAAGCGCTGCAATCTCTTCAGTTGCTGTCCCCGTGATGGACCTAAAACCAAACATACGGAAAAAGCTCAGGGCTTACTGGCAAAAGTTATGGGACCTACAAACGCACAACAAGTTACACCTGATCAAACCACGCCTCGGTAACTGGCCACCTACATCAAAAACACGCCGTACAGAGGTCACTCTCTGTCGGCTTAGAATAGGACACACACACAGCACACACACACACCTTTTGTCCGGTGGTGACCCACCCAGCTGTGACAGATGTGGCCATCCACTTACCGTACATCACATACTCCTTGAATGCTCTGAGCTAGAGGCTTACAGAAAAAAACACTTTCCACTGGCGTTCACACAACACATACCCCTTCATCCAGCGATGTTCATAGGTAGAGAACCTCTTTTAAATGCGAAGCATTTCTTAGCGAACCTCAGGCACTTTGGCCGTTTCTATCTACGTATCTATCTATCTATCTATCTATCTATCTATCTATCTATCTATCTATCTATCTATCTATCTATCTATCTATCTATCTATCTATCTATCTATCTATCTATCTATCTGTCTGTCTGTCTGTCTGTCTGTCTGTCTGTCTGTCTGTCTGTCTGTCTGTCTGTCTGTCTATCTATCTATCTATCTATCTATCTATCTATCTATCTATCTATCTATCTATCTATCTATCTATCTATCTATCTATCTATCTATCTATCTATCTATCTATCTATCTATCTATCTATCTATCTATCTATCTATCTATCTATCTATCTATCTATCTATCTATCTATCTATCTATCTATCTATCTATCTATCTATCTATCTATCTATCTATCTATCTATCTATCTATCTATCTATCTATCTATCTATCTATCTATCTATCTATCTATCTATCTATCTATCTATCTATCTATCTATCTATCTATCTATCTATCTATCTATCTATCTATCTATCTATCTATCTATCTATCTATCTATCTATCTATCTATCTATCTATCTATCTATCTATCTATCTATCTATCTATCTATCTATCTATCTATCTATCTATCTATCTATCTATCTATCTATCT
Organism: Rhipicephalus sanguineus; assembly: GCF_013339695.2. Lineage (NCBI taxonomy): Eukaryota > Metazoa > Arthropoda > Arachnida > Ixodida > Ixodidae > Rhipicephalus > Rhipicephalus sanguineus. The sequence continues at coordinate 8,747,282 of NC_051179.1, read as the reverse complement.
ATCTATCTATCTATCTATCTATCTATCTATCTATCTATCTATCTATCTATCTATCTATCTATCTATCTATCTATCTATCTATCTATCTATCTATCTATCTATCTATCTATCTATCTATCTATCTATCTATCTATCTATCTATCTATCTATCTATCTATCTATCTATCTATCTATCTATCTATCTATCTATCTATCTATCTATCTATCTATCTATCTATCTATCTATCTATCTATCTATCTATCTATCTATCTATCTATCTATCTATCTATCTATCTATCTATCTATCTTATCTATCTATCTATCTATCTATCTATCTATCTATCTATCTATCTATCTATCTATCTATCTATCTATCTATCTTCTATCTATCTATCTATCTATCTATCTATCTATCTATCTATCTATCTATCTATCTATCTATCTATCTATCTATCTATCTATCTATCTAGCCGCCTACGTCTGGGCGCTCTCCTGGTCGTCTCCATACCTTGTAACATACCAAAATTGGCATAGCAGGGGTTCAGTGTATGACGAACACGATTCACTGGTCATGACATCAATAACGCAAAATACCTGTCGCGTACGTCATGAAACCCTTTCTCTCAGTCACGTGTGGCACATACCCGCATATCAGAGTTCATGTTATGCGGGTATGTGCCACAGGTGATATACAGAGTCTCAACCAACACAGTAACGGCGAACACACACATTGACACGCAAGGAAAGTGATAATAATAATCGTTGGGGTTTTATTTCCCAAAACCTCAATATGATTATGGGTGACGCCATAGCAAAGGCTCCAGAAATTTTGACCATCTGCTATTTAACGTGCACCCAGACCGCACAGTACACGGGGATCTAGCATTTTGCCTCCATCGAAATGCGACCGCTGCGGCCGGGATCGAACCCGCGACCTTCGGGTCAGCAGCCGAGCACTGTAACCGCTACACCAGCGCAGCTGACGCAAGCAAAGTGAGGGAGCTGAAGACAGAACACCCCTGGAAGGCGCTCAACTACCATTCACTCGTCCACGTGGTCCAGAACGTGGACTACGTTGATTACAGAAAAACCGGAATGAATGCTTCCCTACAATAATTATGCCGAGAGAACAAGGCCTCTCATCATTACCGGTGACTTCAACATTGACTTATCAAGACCCAGCAACGCCTGGTCCTTATACTGCGTGAAAGACGGCTTGGATGTGGACAGGGCATCAAAAGACCTCGCTGCCACATCCAGGACAGGAGGCATCATAGATGATTTCATCGTAAGAGGCATCCAGGATTTCCGCCAGCTGCACTATACCTCGCACTTCACTACACTTAGACCCCTCGTAGCCGCGATCACGAACGGATCCGATAACAAGTCCGGACCAGCTGTTGGCGCTCACTGATCACGGTGATCATGACCTTGCGCAAGAACTTTCAAGAACCCCTTCTTCAAATACACACAGGTTCGTGAAACGTGCGTGCGTTCTCCGTCATAACAGACAAATATTAGCATAACAACTGTAACGCAACTGTGACAACTGCAACTGTGACTGTGACGTACGTGCAGTGCGCCTGCGCGTGCCACTCGTCCGCATACCATATATCTATGGAAACTTTCCTATATGAAGCTTAGTTGCGAGTACCGCCTGTCCTGTGCATCTGTGTTCCTTCTTTCGCGCTATCCAGTATTGAAGAGCATGAGCACTACATATCAGCTTACCGCGTCTGGTGTTGGTAACACCCACGTTGCTGTTGGCATCGTTACGCAACTGTAAACAACTGGTTATATAATACATATGCGACTCTTCAACATATGAGTGTAAGTATACCACTTCCACATTTCTCTAGCGTCATTCCGTAACGTTTCGCTCAATGGGAAAAATTACGCCACAGTCACAATCCCGCGCATGTTTCGCATAACATCGATTCCCACGGTACGTGGGATCTGCCGAATTTTTTAAATATGATACATTGAATGCGTTTTTAAAGAACATACGTACTTTTCATGTCATCTACGCAGGTGATCCGTAGCACGGCCTCCTAGAGGAGGCTGCTGCTGCGGATGGTACATCAAAAAGAGCACCTGCCTCCAGGCCCTTAGGACTAAGGGCGCTGACGAGGCATCCGTGCTAGTACAACCTCTATATTTTAGCGTCATGATCACCTAAAACTCATCCTCACCATGCACGTTTCACTCCACTCTCATGATTTTATTACATATATGTTTTACGCACCTTTAGTGCGCAGAATCTTAGGCCCTTATACAGCCACTAAACATCATCATTGTTCCCATCCGACACCGTTTCCTGGCGCTCTTTGGCCATCAATGGCCCTTGCGCCATTAAACAACATATATCATCATCATCATATCGTCGACATAGAAAGACTTGCGCATTAAAAGCTCGAGATATGGGCAAAATGCTGACTGAGTATAAACAAAAACAAGCAGAGATGAGTGCCCCAGAAGCCTAAGGACCACGCATTGAGTGTGCGGGGATACGGGACCTTCAAGTTACGAAGCTTTTTCTTGGTGATCGCTGAAGTGTTCCCGGGGCTCAAGCTTTGCAGATGCATCAACGACAGTAACGCTGAGCAAAGGAGTCCCTTTGGAAGTACTGGTTTTGCTGCTGACTATATAACTGAACCCTTTCAGTATATGTTTAAGCTATGTAAGATGCATGTTCCTGCATCCTGCGCGGTATAGGGAGCCGGTTCTAACATGTGACAGATATATGCTGCTAGCTGACGCTTGGAGGCTAACAAAGAAACCAGAGAGAAAGTTAACGGCCACACAACGTGCAGTACGTGGAACGGAAAATGATCGGCGTATCAATAAGAGATCGCAGAACAGGTGAGGGAGCGAACAGGGGTAGCGGATATTCTGGTTAATCGAAACACCCGGGTCGGCCGCGTAATGCGGAGAAAGGACGGCAGCGAGTGAGGCGGAGTGACGAAATTTACAAGTTCTCAGGGATGAAATGTCAGAGTAAATTGAGGATGATCGGCAGAGGCCTTTGACCTGCAGTGGGCAGAAAAAGAAAAGGCTGATTCCAGCTTTTTGGGCGTCATTTATAGTAAGCGAATTTTTACTACAATTTATTCCGTTGATAAAACTGCGCGTCCTACTTCGCCTTGCTATCTCCCCAAGTGCTTTCGAGGAAAAGAAACTTGTCCCATGTTGCGTTTTCATTTGCGCTATTTTCCGATTGTAAAACGTCTGTAAGTGCGAATTCTTATTATTATGTAAAGTAACTTGTGATGGGGAAATATTCGGAGATTGCGTATGTAGTTTCTGCCCTGTCTCGCTGGGTTCCAGCCGCCCGATACGTCCTAACAGTCGTGGTGCAGGGACTCGTGTGACGTGTCAGCCTATTCGAGCGGGGCTGCAGAATCTGGGTGCGTGTTCCGGACGTCTTCGGACCCATTCGTCAGGCACCTCTCTATCTTTATTCTTGCGCAGGGCACGAGCCATTTACGAACCATTTGTACCAAACATTCAGTTATGAAGCAAAACGGCCAGGGGGGTGCTGGAAAGCTGAGAGCAAGAAAGGAAATCGGGTCCCGCCGGTTCCGTGTTCCGGTGAGCGAGATCCACGATGGGCGTGATCCCGCCCGCTGTTTGAGACCACTGCGATTCGAGGTGGCCGGGCTCTTTTCCAATGTGATGGGCGCTTCTTCGTCTCTCTTCGCAGTGCGTTTGCTGCACTCCTATAGAATAAAGCGCGAGACAGATGGTACGATTTTCCATGCGATGCGACGACCGACGACTCGGTGCGGCAGCCGGAATGGTGGCTGTCCGATGCTACGAAAGGTCACCATTCCGGTTTCCCCACCGCCGCGTCGGATGTCGCATCGCATGGAAAATCGTACCGTCTGTCTCGGCCTTAAAGCAAGTATACGATTAGAGTTACTGTATATGCTACCTTTAGGTAGCAGAGTTGCGCCAAGGTACGCCATCTTGGGCTCCGAAGTCTTGCGGGAAAGCCACTCACCACCCGCGTAGGAGCCGCGCTCGCGCGACAGAGTAACAGTGTTGATTTAAACAGATCTTCATAGGGCTTTTATTGCACTTGTCACATTCTAAAAAATGAACGCAAGCAAATATACAAAAAAGTAGTAATATTGCGTCGTGCGAGTATACAGGCGAGAATTCCGTCTTTTCGGCTCACTTTTTTTTTTAACGCATTCACCCTTCTCTAGGTGGCGCCACCGTCCCAGCTTGGGCACGTAAGCGCTATTCCACTAAACTAAAACACGCTGTCCGCAACGAACGTTTGCGGCACGATAACGATATTCCCTTAACCCCCCGCTATCACGCTAACGCTAAACTAATAACTGTCTAATAACAACAGCGCCGATGTCAACCGCCCTTGAGCCGCCGGAATCTACGGAGTGTCGGCGTCGCCTGCGAAGTGTTGGCAGTGTTGGCTTCTCCGCAGCGCAAGGGAGCCACCTATGACCACGTGACGGCGCTCGGCGAATAGCGTTGCTGGAATCATCGAAGGCCAGGGGCGTAGGCAGAAATTTTTTTTCGGGGGGGGGGGGGGGCACTTCCTTGATCTGTAGTGGGGACGAGCAGGCAGATGTGGTCGAGTGTCATTTTCTGCTCTGTATGCTATGGCAAAAAAAAATTTCGGGGGGGGGGGGGGGGGGCACGGGCCCGGGTGTGCCCTAACGTGGCTACGCCCCTGTCGAAGGCAGAGCGAGCGGCGTCCGGAAAACAGTGGCGCAATTCTGCTACCTAAAGGTAGCATATACAGTAACTCTTGTTATGATCGGCCTGCCTGGCTTGGCGCCGCTTTGATGCATGAGACGTTGCGGCTAAGACTACCCTGATTTCTTCCGGGTCAGCGGTTCCAGAGATGCCCCAAGAGCGGCGACAACACGAGGGTCGTTCGTCTAGTTGTCTCAGGTTGTCTGCGCCCCTCGTAGAACCCTTTGGGCACGCCTGACCGACTGACAGATTAGGAAGAGTTGTTGGCCGTCAATGCGGCTTGCTTTGTCGTCAAGGTGCCCCGGACAAAGGGCCCAGAGTCTGGGAACCGTCTGCGGATGCATTTCCCACGTTCCCCGTGGCACCTTGTTGCCGCTGTTTCCACAATTCGTGGTCTGCCTGGCGCTGCATACCCATCATTGCAACAGACTACGAAATTGACTTCCACGTAAGACTCAACGTCTTCGTGCTGTGCCGTGTGCGCGCGGTGGGCAGTGTTTTTCCCTCGCCATGGGACGAACTGGATGTGCCTCTTTCTCCTTTCGTGGGTTGGGAAGGAGGCGGCGTTTCACCTTCCTCTTTTGGGGGCGGAGGTGAAGATGGAAATTTTCATTGGACTGTCCTGGCCTCCATTGTTTTTTTCCTACAGGGAACCCTGGGAAGACCAGGACATAAAATGCGAGCGCCGATGCGCTCCCGACGAGCTCTCACAAGTTCTCTCAAGCTCCGAGAAGCTCGCAGAAGCTCGAGAGCTTCCATGATGCTAACACCATCATGTAGCAACACGCTACCTGTAAATAATGTAATAAACGTTACTGGTTAACATCTCCGGGCTCCTCTCCTCGACATCTCCCCGGGACTCTGGCTGGCTCCGGTCCTCTGGGCAGAACCCCGATCACATCAACTGGATGGCAGCGGTGTGATGCTGCTGACAACTGGAACAGATCAACTGGTCAGCAGCAACGGGATGACCCATGCTTGACTCGGGCCTCAACGATATGGTGAGTGCTTGACTTTCTTTGAGTTTTGCCAGGTTTTAGCTTTTGAAGTTTTCTAAATCTGTGTGTAATTTTCTGTGCGTATAGGCTTCGTTGTACCGCTACCATACGTCACAGCTATTCACCATTTTAGTTTTCATGTTCTAAAACTGGCAGTGTTTTACCGTGCGTCTAGGCTTCGCTTGTTCGCTACCTAACGTCACGGCGGGTAGAAAGTCCTCACTCGTGAAGACCATGGAGTTGGTAAAGAAGCTAGAGAGACCAGACCTCTTACTACTGTGTGAAGAGCTGGGAATTAAGGTTGGGAGAGAAGAGAGAGAGTCACAGCTGATTAAGGCTATTCAGGAATGCGGGGCGGAGGATGATGAAATTGAGGAGTGCTGGGAGGAAGTTGAGAAGAACAAAAGATGGGCTGAAGAAGACAGGATAAATGAGAAAAGGCGATTGGCTTTAGCACTTTATCAGGCATCAAGTAACCCGAATAACGAGATAGCACCCTCAGAGAAGAAAAAGAAATGCAGTCCTGCTAAGTCCACGTCTACAGTGAGCCACTCAGAAGATCGAAAGAAAGAAAAGGCGTTTAAGGCTAGGAAGCCGGTTGTATGCCACCGTTGCAAAGAGCTAGGTCACATCGCAATCGGCTGCCGCAAGCCTAGGAATGCTCTCTGTTTTGGGGACAGCAGCGACAATGATCTGGAACAATTGAAACCCCCCATTCAGGAATTAGTTGAGGAAAACGTACCGCGGGACTCTGCCGCAACGTTTGATAGTGTACACCCGTACTCTTTGACAAATGAGCTGACCACAGGGGAACGCCCGTGTGCATGGCAAGTAGTTGAAAATGAAAGTGTGTGTTTGCCATTAGCCCGCGTTGAGAGTGAGGGACCGTTCAGACTGCTCGCCACGGAAACTTTGGTGTCCCAAAACCTGCCCGAGCATTATCCCTCTCAGAATGACGTGGATATGCTTTCGAAAGGCCTTTGTTTTGGTGACGAATCGGCGGCAGCTATGACGGATCCGATGGCCTGTGAGTCTGCTCATGAGGTTCCGGAAGCAGAAAGCGCTAACGAAGCAGACTGTAAAAGTTCAGATGATGAGGCGCTTAGCTTACCACGAGAGGAAGAGGCGCTCAACATAGCGCGAGGTGATGACTCTCATCAAGGAGAGACATCTGATGGCGAGCCGGCTGGTTTAGCAAGTGTCGATTGTAGCGTTGTTTCTGAAGAGCAGACAGCTAGAAATAACGCCGAGGATAAGCCAGTTGAGCCGCCTGGAGTTTTGAGCAATGTACTTCCGAGTATTATTGCCGAGTCGGTGAGCGTTCCGTGCCGCCCCGAAAGAAAAAGGCGCCAGCGAAAACTTCGGGAAAAGGGGAAAGGTCCAAGTTGCCTCGAGCGGAGGCTGGAAACCCCTAATAAGTTCTCTAAAAGCCAAAAGTTGCGGGTCTCGCACAAATCGAGATTAGGCATAAAGCGTGTCGCGAGGGCCAAGAAAAAGAGACGTCGAAGTGGTCGCCTGGTTTCATCATCTTTTTGGAAGGCTAAACGGTGGAGCAAAGCGAGGTGGTGCGTACGCGACTGTAACGACAAAGGTCCTCCCCCAAGTTTGCGAGAGAGTGACCGCTCTGGGCGGCCCACAATGAGGAAGCTTAAGCGTCCGGGTGCGTCTTTGTCGGAGTTCGGGGCCCGCGGAACAAAGGTCACCGCCACTGTGTGCTTCGGACAGGTTGGCTTTTTGTCCCTCCGTCGCGATCTGGCCCATCGACAACTGTGGTATGCGCGTCCCCCCAGAGCACGTCTGAAAGGGTGCCGCATTAAATTACGCAGTGTCACGAAGGATACTAAGAATTTGTCTTGTATCCAGTTTTATTATTGTTTTGTTTAGCTGTCTAACGTTTGCATGTCTGCCGATGAGCAAGGACTGTGTCGATTTTTGAAAGTTTTATTTTCCTCCTCATCTTAACTGCAGACATTGAGATATTTGCTAAACTGCTTGTTTGCTTACATTTTGCAAAAGCTAGCACCCGAGTAGAGGGTTTTGCGCTGATGTTAACAGAGAAGTAGGCTGAAGGTAAAAGCCTCTGTTTAAACCTTCTGTTCTTGCAGTAAAGTGTAGGTTTTTGCTTTTGTTGATTTATTTTATCCGCATAATGTTCGGACAGTGTAAGGCTACCAAGAATTTCTCTTGTATCCAGTTTTGAATTGTTGTGCTTTTAATGTTCGCGTGTCTGCAAATGAGCAAGGAATATGTCGATTTTTGTAACTTTTATTTTCTTCCTCATGATAACTGCAGACATTAAGATACTTGTTGAACTGAGTGTTTGCTTACATTTAGCGAAACCTAACACCCGAGTAGAGGGTTTTGCGCAAGTTGATTTTTAACAGAGAGGTAGGCTGAGGGTAAAAGCCTCTGTATAAACCTTGTGTAAATTGCAGCACACTTGTTAGTATGCGCATCAGTGTAGTGTAGGTTTTTGTTTCTCTCTTTGTTTTATTTTCACACGCGCAAGTTTGATTTTGAGTTTTACTTATACTGTGAGAGGCGTAATTCATTAACTACCTCCTTTCGTTTTGTTTCGCCCGTAGCACCTGCGTGCCTTGAACGCTGTGAATCTCTCTGGGAAATGATACAAAACGTTAGGCTGTTGATTTGCTTCGCACGTAGTAGGTCTGAGTTTGTTATGGCTTCGTTATCTGATTCTTGATTTTCACGAGTGAGCGCACCAATTGTAAATTTCTAGGGAGTTTTACCAAAACTGTAACCTGGCATTTCTCGAGGTCAGTTGAGTGCCCTATGTTTGTTGTGCCTCGGGTCTTGCGTGGTTCGTTTCTGGCGTTTGCTGGCCATGGCTCAGGTCCAGAGATTGGTGCAGCCTGCGTCAACGTCTACAAGGGAGCAGATCTACGGTCTCTGCGGAGTGCTTTGGTGCTGCAACCCCTTCGAGACCTCCTGTGACGGTGGACGGGCTGTTATGATCGGCCTGCCTGGCTTGGCGCCGCTTTGATGCATGAGACGTTGCGGCTAAGACTACCCTGATTTCTTCCGGGTCAGCGGTTCCAGAGATGCCCCAAGAGCGGCGACAACACGAGGGTCGTTCGTCTAGTTGTCTCAGGTTGTCTGCGCACCTCGTAGAACCCTTTGGGCACGCCTGACCGACTGACAGATTAGGAAGAGTTGTTGGCCGTCAATGCGGCTTGCTTTGTCGTCAAGGTGCCCCGGACAAAGGGCCCAGCGTCTGGGAACCGTCTGCGGATGCATTTCCCACGTTCCCCGTGGCACCTTGTTGCCGCTGTTTCCACAATTCGTGGTCTGCCTGGCGCTGCATACCCATTATTGCAACAGACTACGAAATTGACTTCCACGTAAGACTCAACGTCTTCGTGCTGTGCCGTGTGCGCGCGGTGGGCAGTGTTTTTCCCTCGCCATGGGACGAACTGGATGTGCCTCTTTCTCCTTTCGTGGGTTGGGAAGGAGGCGGCGTTTCACCTTCCTCTTTTGGGGGCGGAGGTGAAGATGGAAATTTTCATTGGACTGTCCTGGCCTCCATTGTTTTTTTCCTACAGGGAACCCTGGGAAGACCAGGACATAAAATGCGAGCGCCGATGCGCTCCCGACGAGCTCTCACAAGTTCTCTCAAGCTCCGAGAAGCTGGCAGAAGCTCGAGAGCTTCCATGATGCTAACACCATCATGTAGCAACACGCTACCTGTAAATAATGTAATAAACGTTACTGGTTAACATCTCCGGGCTCCTCTCCTCGACATCTCCCCGGGACTCTGGCTGGCTCCGGTCCTCTGGGCAGAACCCCGATCACATCACTCTAGTATACGATGAGCACAGCGCGCTCAAAGAAGTGAGCGAGGTTTGCGTTGTAGGCAATTCAAGAAGGGTCCCTTATGCGTTCGCCTAAGATGACTCGAAGGTGAAATCCTTTTTTTCTCAGTCGATGTATTCGCGATGCACACACACGTTCACACTGCGTAGTGGCCGGCGAGAGCAATACTTCAGTGTGGCTGTCGATGCGCGGACGCGTTTCAGTTTTGTTAGTGTTTTAATTTCTGCGGTGCTACCTGCAAAAACGCCGATGTGATCAGGAGGCTTGCCGTAGTGGAGAGCTCCGGGCCACCTGGGGTTCTTTAACTTGCACTGAGGTCGCACACTACGCGGGCATTTCGCCTCGTTTCTGTTTTGTTAACAGGTTCTGTCTATGCGTCATGGAAAAAAGAAAAAAAGTATTTTAAAGCGACATTATGCTTTGCGGGCTTCAGTGCATCAACCGAGCTGTGGAGGTTGCGTGAGATTCATTTTTCAACACTGCGCTTGCATCATACAAATGCAGCAGGACTGTAGAAATTTAGAGAGTGTAGATACCCTACTACAAGTACAATAAAAATGGGAGGATACAGAGCTTCAACACACAGTGCAGGTGCTGTTTTCTAACTGAGGTAGAAAGTACGATACTGTGTTCAAATTAGTATTTGCTCAGTTCAGTGAACCTGCCGGCCGCTTTTATGCGCGCATACGTTGGGCTTAAACTGCGCATGTATTGGCAAATTAATTGATAACAGGCAGTGGGCCGCTCAGCTCTGTCACTGGCCCACATTTGTTTTTGGCCACGGAGTCGGACAAACGCAATTTTCAGACCAACTGGCCACACAGTTCTGCACTTGAAAATTCTAAATAAAGGATATGCCAGTGCAACACAGCATTGTGCTGCTCAGGCCTACGACCGACTTACGTGATAGGGTAGCCGGAGTTATTTCTGGCGATCTATATAGGAAACCCTTTGTTGGCATAACCGTCCACTTCGCCGTCAACAGCTCGTACCGCGTTGGGAAGAACACTGTGGACGGAAACAGCCCGAAGTTCAACGTCCACGAATAGAATGCATCAGCTTTGATAATGTATTTCGCTACATAGATTAAGTGTGAATTAAACTGGGAATTAGATAAAGTGATGGATTGGTGCAAGACTTGGCGGATGTCCGTGAATTACGACAAGTGTGCTGTAATGACCATAAGTAGCAAAAAAAAAGAGTCCTCTTCTATATACCTACACAGCTGACAGTCAAGCATTAAGTCGTGTCTGTGGCTTCAAATATTTAGGTCTCTTCGCCGACGCCAGCGCTTGCCATTCCCTTACCGGAGAAAGCGAAGGGAAGCCGCCGGGTACGACCCCTCCGCTCCGTTTCGTTTCCACGCATTTGCGAAGCTCGCGCTGCACGTGAAACGTCTCTCGTTCTGTCGCCCCGACGAAGGACTGGTGCGAATTACTGGTGCGTTTTTAACTGCTATCACAGCATTGCAAACACGAAGGGGTTGATTCCACCCGTAAAATTTTGCTGATTCCCAAATAGATGGCACCAAAAAAGCAGACGATAGGCATGGCTTACTGAAATGCGCTGAACGAGGCAAACAAATTTTGTTGCATGCGCTAGCAGTGCGTGGTCGGAGTTCACGCGTGCAGAGAAAATGAGTATCTGCACGAAGCATTAGAAATAACCAGAGTTCATTCCTGCTTCGGAATTGCACTGATCAATACACGTCCGCGTCTTGGTTGTGCCGGCATTGAAGCAGAAATTACTACAGCGCGTTCAACTTCCGTCTTTTCAGCAGTAATAAAAATTTACGAAACTATATACAATGTGACGGAGCCAACTCACAGATTTCAAATTGATGACGAAGCCATTTATGACGAAGTTGCATCCATTGATGACCTACGGAGGCGCTTGTGCGACTTCAAGAAGCGTTTGCAACAATGCATTGATGTAAAAGGAGGCCATTTGCCAGATGTATTTTCAACAGATGTATTTTTCAAAAAATGGCCTTGTAATTGGTGGATAAAAAATACAGACTTGGCTGTCTTTATAGACACGTATTTTTCCCTGCTTCCATATATAATATATGACTATTTGAAATATGTCAGTTCACTCCGCACTACCCTGTATTTACGCTGCTGCCGCTGTGCTATATTGTAGAGGAAGCATACTAGCGAAAGTCGCCTACACATATGTCGTGTTTGTATTGTGCGGGGATATATTGTCTACTTGCTTAGTGCCGATGGAAATGCGTGGTAGCCAACAAAGGCGACACGGATTTCTAGCAGGTATATTTTGTGGGAAACAGCACAATCCTGTCTTTTGGGGACAAATTTAGTCAATCTGGCGCCCTATTCTGTCTTCTCGTTATTCTTCCTCGTTATCAATAGCACCACAAATATTTCGGTATGCAAAACGCACTCCGCCCAGACCAGGACGATGTCGTCTGCTTCGCATCTCCTACAAGGCTGAGCAGACGCTGCCCTTTCGCCACTCTACAGCTACGAAAGGAGTCCTCAGTCTCGCGGATCTTCACGAAATCCGCGAAAACACGTGCAGCGTGCGTGGAAAGCAACGGAAACTCAAGGCGGCGTGGAGAGGAGAGCGGAGAGGTGTACAGTCACGCTACGAGTTCTTTTCTCCACACTCAGCGGCAGCGCCCGGCACCGCAGCGCCCCTCCACGGCGCGGGTCTCCCCTATAGCTTCATTTGGATAATAGGGACCTTTAGCTTGTACGTTTACTTTTAACTTTACCGTGTTACCGGAATACCGGATAACCGTGCAACCACAGTCATGGACACGTTTGTTTTCGCTTAGTGTTTTTGAGAGAAAAAACGACTAAAAAGGCAACTCCGTAACTATTGCGCTGCAAGGCATTTACATTGGAAGTAGAATGCCCGATGTTTCTATACTCGGGGACAACTTTCTGTGGCAATGAAGGGAAAGCTACAGAGCCACAATACACGTATCCTACCGCTAATGAATGTAGACCCACAATTGCATCCGTATTTTCTGCGTGAGATATATAAAATACTCCTTCACTTTCCACATGTAGCTTTTTGAGACGGAACGCAGCGCACACAAGCGAGATATTTGTATTTCTTTTACTTTATACGTTGTCGCTTTGCGTTCTTGCGTGCTTGAAAAAGTCGCGCCTTTTACCCGTACCTTAGACGCTGAGCAGCGTTTGCGTCGAAATGCAACGCTAGCCATCACTTTCCACGGCGTTACGAGACGCGCGCCAAACCGGACTACTTCGCGTAGCAGTACATGTGCAGACGCTCCGCCCCCGTAGCTTTCCCGTCATTGCCACAGAAAGTTGTCCCCGAGTATACAATAACAATTTTGTGCTTGTCTGGTTCACCTTGGCCCCGTTAGATGGCGCCACCTATCCAGCCTGTCAGGGGCTTTAGGTCTCTCACGTTTACGGATTCGGTATTCTAGGTCGCTCTAGCCTCGGTAATCCGGCTGAAACAAGGTGATCGTAAGTGGCACTCGCACTTCGGCTTATTTTGACTCGGCGGCTGGAGATCCGCGAAGTGGATATCGCGAGTAGCCACGAACGAATGTGGATTTGCAAAATAGGGCCGTAAACGTAAAGCCTATCCGGCGACTAGTTTACGTTCCTTAAAAGTTCGCGCATGCGCAGATTCCATCCGGTATCCGGTAACACGGTAACGTAAAGAAGTATACGTACAAGCTAAAAGTCCCTAATAACATTCATTGTGATATTCGTGTCACTGCTATTTCTAATAAAGCTGTGTCTAAAGTTCATTATTTAAGGAGAGCTCTCTGGGTAGCATATAAACACTCGTCACTTTCAAAGCTCTCGTGCTATCAATTCTAGAATGCGCAAATGTTATGTGGGACCTGTTCACACAGATTAACCCACACAAGCTGGAAAACGTTCACTGTGAGGCTTTACAGTTTATTTTAACACGAAAGTGTTTTATGCCGGGGTCCACCAAGACTTCAGTGACGTATTTCCGTCACGAAAATGACGTCGAAAAAATGCACATGATTAGATGGCAAAGAAAAACTTGGAAGAAAATAAGTTCCATCAACGGGACTCGAACCCCCGACCTCGGTCCGCGACAACAGAGGCCGGGCACGCTATCCACTGCACCACGGTCACTTCTTTTCTTTATTGCCTTCTTGACTACAGGTCAAGATAGTCTAACAATCACACATCATACCCGTTTCATGTGCGTTAATGCATCAAACAAAGATATCACATCTTCATCACGGTCAGTCGTCTTATACACATCACGCACTTTGACAACAGTTTCCACGAAACACTCATGAACAGATGGAACTTTAACATCACAGTGTCTATACGCTAACATGCTGCGCCATACCGAATGCAGACCCAGTAAAAAGATAACATCCACATGCAGAACAGAGCATTCAAAAGGCGACAAGCGAATTCCGTGCGGATTAAGAGGTAGTTCTATCTTTAAGGTCCTCTGCAATGTGTCCCAAAAGAATATGGCATTATTACTGTGGCGAAGCAATTGGTACAGTTTAACGGTTGCGTTCTCCAGCGGCTCCTAGTGGGTCGTCCTCTTATAAACGCCGCTCGCTCTCGGAGCCCGTGCTCTTGCCTTGACTGTCGCCATAGCGAACTGTCGCCGAGTCCCGTCCAATAAACCGCTTAACAAATTGGTGGAGAGTGCTGTGCTCCCATTCGATGCCTCTGGAGCTTCGATCCCGTACCCTACCAGCTACCATGCCTCAAGACGCCTCCCAGCAGACGCCTCCGCCTACACCGACCTCATGTCCCGGTGTCCCTCGTATCCGCGACCCCCCAGTCTTCACTGGTCCACACCCAATTTCCATTTTCATTTCCTTCTTCCTTTTAAGAATCACCTCCCCCCCCCCCCCCAGATGGGACCGACGTGGAGGACTGGCTCGCGATCTATGAACGCGTGAGTGTCCCCAATAAATGGGACGAGGCGGGAAAATTGACCAACTTGGTTTTAAATGCGAAGCATTTCTTAGCGTACCTCTGGCACTTTGAGCGTTTCTATCTACGTATCTATCTATCTATCTATCTATCTATCTATCTATCTATCTATCTATCTATCTATCTGTCTGTCTATCTGTCTATCTATCTATCTATCTATCTATCTATCTATCTATCTATCTATCTATCTATCTATCTATCTATCTATCTATCTATCTATCTATCTATCTATCTATCTATCTATCTATCCGCCTACGTCTGGGTGCTCTCACGATCGCCTCCTTAACTTGGTGTAGACCAAAATTTGCATGGGAGGGTAAGAGGATTTGACGAATGTGATTGCCGGGTCATGACATGAATAACGTTAAAATCCTGTCGCATACGTCGTCAAACCCTTTCCTCTAGACACGTGTGGCACATACCCGTTTACTGCGGGCCGCGGTGTACGGGTATGCGCCACAGGTGATTGACAGTTTATATCTACCCAGGAACGGCGAGAACAGACATTGGTAACTTAAATGAGAGAGTGTTAAGGAAAACCGACATCGGTAGCGTTGACTAGACGAATGTAAAGAATGAAAATTAGGAAGGCAGCAGGAGTCGAACCCAAGCATTCTGCGTGGCAATCAGGTATTCTACCACTGAGCCACGCCAGGTCTATAAACTGGTTTTGAAAAACAGCCTACGCAAGCGTAATGGCAGTGCAACGACAATTGTGGTTGTGGTGCTGGCTATATAATTTCACAAGAAAGCAATAAACACCACATGATACTCCTACGAAGCGTGCTCCTACGATACAGGCGTCATATCAGGTTAAAGTCTGTAGTTCCAGTGTTGACTCGGCGTTTATAGCAGTCTAATGAACATTACGTTCGTAATCCTATGACTCAACAAGCTATATTGAAGCATTGCTCGACCCCGGTGGAATACATTAAAGTTGCATATGATAGCCACATCACCGCACCGTAAAGTGCACTTCGTCCTGTTGCTACTTTTGTCGCCTTGTGCATACGTGATGGTCTTTTGATATCCTTTCCCAGATGCTATTTATTCTGTTCCTTGTGAAGTAAAGTTTTAGTTGCGAGCAGCGCCGTGGTCTGTTGCTTCTTCAGTTCGTCCTCGTTCTCTAGCGCGTTGTATCCATTCACGATGCACTTCGTCCACCAGAACGACGCAGTGTCCTCTTCATTTCTTACGAGGCTGGGCGATGGCCTCATGCTGACCGAGGATGATGCCAGATTGATTGACAGCCGCTTTGTAGACAAGGCTACGCAGGCCACATACGCCCAGGTAGTCAAGGAATACGACAAACACCATCGACTGATGTTGGTCTACGTAGCACTATCCAGGCCTACCAGCCTCGATGGCCTATACCTCACCAACGCGAAGGGTGGCTTCAGGTTCCGACATGTCGCCGGCTCTGTCGACAGACAATTTGTCGACGAAATGACCGAGGCATCCACAAATTCCAACAGCTCTACTATACCACATACTTCACTACACATGGACCCCTCGTCACCACGATCACGACCGGATCCTATAACAAGTCATGACCAGCTGCTGGTGCTCACTGATCACGGTGATGTTGCCCTTGTTCAAGAACTGTCAAGAACTTCTTGCACACATACACAGCGGTTCGTGAAACGTGCGTGCGTTCTCGGGACACGTATAAGCACTACATATCAGCTTACCGCTTCTCGTGTTAGTAATACCCACGTTGCCATTGGAAGCGTTACCCAACCGTAAACAACTGGTTATATAACACATATGCGGCTCTTCAACATATATATGTGTGCGTATAAAATTTATACAAATCTTTAGCGTCATTTTATAACGTGTCGCTCAGTAAAAAAATGTTACGCCACAGTCACCTACCCACCGCATGCTTCGCATAACGTCGACTCCCACGGTACGTGGGATCTGCCGAATTTTCTACCTCGCGGGTGTGGCCGGCCTGTGGTACAACAACCACGCATCCGATTTTACGACGTGGTCCGACTTCAAGACCGCCATCATCAACGTGTTTGGCCGCCCTGCCGTTCGTAAGCTGCAGGCCGAACAGCGTTTGCGAGAACGAGCTCAGCAGGCCGGCGAAACCTTTACCAGCTACATTGAAGACATCCTCGATTTGTGTAAGAAAGCCGACGCCACCATGTCGGAATCTGACAAGATGAGGCACATTATGAAAGGCATCGACGACGATGCCTTCACGATGCTGCTCGCCAAAAACCCCAGCACAGTGGCCGAGGTCATGACGCTCTGCCAGAGCTACGAGGAGCTGCGCCGGCAGCGGTCGATGACCCGTCGCTCTCCATCCCGCGGCGCCGAGCTCGCTGGCTTGTCGACCATATCCGACCACTCCGCCTTGCTCGCAGAGGTGAAGTCATTCGTGCGCGAGGAAATTGCGCGCCAGTTCTCTCTGCTGGACTTTGCTCAACCTCAGTACGTTCAACAGCCGTCAACCACTCTTCTCCCTCCCCTCCGTCGAGCGATTGAGCAGGAAATCGCGGAGGTCATGCCTGAGTACCACCAGCACCATCCAGCTCCTGCACCACTCAGTTACGCCCAAGTTGTCGCCAGGACGTCCCCAGTAATACCTACGGCTGCCCCACACAGTTACGCCGAAGCCGCCGCTAGACATCAGTCCTTCGAAGCGGCTGTGCCGGCTACCTACGCCGACGTCATGCAGAGGCCACGACTGCAGCCAACGATGCAGTCATATCAGTCGCTACCCCGTCAATCACGTCCTGCGCCATGGGCGGGCCCTGCTCCAGCAAACCGATGGCGCACACCTGACAACCGCCCCATATGCTTCGCATGCGGTTACGCCGGCCACGTGGCGCGTTACTGCAATCGCGTCCAACCGCCTCAAGTCGTGTCGCCCGCCACCAGCCAGTCAGACCGCACATTTTACGCTCCACCTAGGCCTCTGTCGCCGACGTCACGCCAGGCTCCATCTACTCGGCGCTCTCCGTCTCCACGACGTCGCTCACTGTCGCCGATGCGCCCACGTCCGGTCGCACGCGACCAGGAAAACTAGTCGTCGCAGTCCAGGAGGCAAGGGCTGCGACGCTATCGAACTGCGAAAGCCCTCAGCGAAGCCCGTCGAACGTGATAGACGTGTTTGTCGACGGTGTTCCCGCATCTGCCCTTGTCGACACTGGAGCCGCCGTATCCGTTATGGACCAAAAATTGAGCCGATTACTACGAAAAGTGAGGACGCCACTTTCTGGGATGTCTCTCCGTACAGCCAGCTCCCAGAGTATTCATCCTACAGCAATATGCACAGCTCGCGTCGTCATTCAAGATGTTCTGTACGATGTCGAGTTCATTATAATTGCTGCATGCTCTCACGACGTCATCCTGGGATGGGATTTTCTCTCCCGCCACGACGCCGTAATTCATTGCGCACAAGCCGAAATCGAACTCTCCCCGTTCTCAGATCTGACGCCGGCAGACACTTCATCGGTATCGAACAAGATCTTCGTCAAAGACGATACCAAAGTGCCTCCAAATTCGTCGACGGCTGTGTCAGTCGACTGCGCCGGTCTCTCCGACACCATTGCACTCATTTCGCCATCTGACCACGTTTGCACAAGGAGAGGCTTGCTGGTACCTTTCGCGACCGTCCAGGTCACTCAGGGCATTACCGCTATTTTTGTTCACAACCCATCTCCCTACATTGTTATGTTGGTGCGAGGGGAATGTCTTGGCAGAGTGGAACCCCTCGAAGACGCACAAGTTATGGACGCACCCGATGACACGCACTGTCCCAGTTCCGGTACGCTCAGTGCTGTTTCCGCGTCTGATTCGTCACCTGCTGATGTGTTTAGGTCCTCCATTGCTGACGAACTGACATCGGTCCAGCGTTCCCAACTTCTGTGCCTGCTGGAAGAATTTCGTTCTTCTTTCGATGTCGGGCAAACTTCTCTCGGCCGCACTTCCGCTGTTACGCATCGCATCGACACCGGCGCCCAACCACCACTGCGGCAACATCCATATCGCGTGTCTCCCGCAGAACGGCGGGTCATTAATGAGCAAGTCGACGATATGCTTCGACGCGACGTTATTCGGCCCTCGGACAGCCCATGGGCGTCTCCCGTTGTTCTCGTTGCGAAGAAGGACGGTTCCGTGCGGTTCTGTGTGGACTACCGACGGCTCAACAAGATCACTCGCAAGGATGTTTATCCGCTGCCGCTAATCGACGACGCAATTGACAGCCTGCAAGGAGCCGAATTCTTTTCGTCTCTTGATTTGCGCTCGGGGTACTGGCAAGTACCCATGGCGGATGACGCTCGACCGAAGACAACCTTTGTCACGCCCGACGGCTTGTACGAGTTCAACGTCATGCCGTTTGGTCTGTGTAATGCGCCCGCGACCTTCGAGCGCATGATGGACACCGTTCTGCGCAACTTGAAATGGCACACGTGCTTGTGTTACCTGGACGACGTCGTGGTTTTCGCTCCGGACTTCTCCACGCATCTCCAACGTCTGCGGCATGTTTTGACGCGTTTGCGCAATGCCGGCCTCCAACTGAATCTGAAGAAGTGCCGATTTGCAGCACGGCAGCTGACAATCCTCGGCTACGTCGTGTCCAAGGACGGAATCCTTCCCGATCCGGCCAAGCTTCGGGCCGTGGCCGAATTTCCCAAACCCACGGCCGTAAAAGAACTGCGCAGTTTCGTAGGACTGTGTTCGTACTTTCGACGCTTCATACGAAACTTTGCCACCATCATATCGCCGCTGACGAAGCTCCTTGGAAGTAACGGACCCCTAAATTCGTGGTCGTCCGAGTGTGACGACGCGTTCGCAAAGCTCCGTCGTTTGTTGACGTCTCCTCCCATACTACGCCACTACGATCCTACGGCCCCAACGGAGGTACACACGGACGCCAGCGGTGTGGGCCTCGGCGCTGTCCTTCCGCAGCGCAAACCAGGGTTCCCCGATTATGTCGTGGCATACGCAAGCCGTACGCTTACCAGAGCCGAGACCAATTACTCAGTCACGGAAAAAGAGTGCCTGGCGATCATATGGGCCCTTACAAAGTTTCGACCTTATTTGTATGGTCGCCCATTTGATGTCGTCACCGACCATCATGCACTATGCTGGCTGTCGTCATTGAAGGATCCCTCAGGCCGTCTCGCGCGCTGGGCACTTCGCCTGCAGGACTACGACATCCGCGTGCTGTACCGCAACGGACGCCAGCATGCTGACGCCGACGCCCTCTCGCGCTCCCCCTTGCCTGACGACAATGCCCCCTGCTCAGTACCTCACATGGCTGTTGCTTCAATCAACGTTCACACCATCGCTACCGAACAGCGCAAGGATAAATGGATCACGTCGCTGATCGACTTGCTCACTGATCCATCGGCAACACCATCCACTCGCGCGTTGCGTCGTCAAGCCCACCATTTCGCCGTTCGTGACGACCTCCTGCACCGACGCAATTACAACGCCGACGGCCGCCAGTGGCTACTAGTGATACCCCGCAGTCTTCGTTCTGAAATATGCGAAGCCTTCCACTCTGACCCGCAATGCGCGCACTCTGGGGTATCCAAAACTTACCACCGCATTCGACAACGATACTTCTGGCGTGGGATGTACCGCTACGTGCAGAAGTTCGTTCGCTCCTGCCTCGATTGCCAACGCCGAAAACCTGCAACGCACGTGTGGCCAGCAGGTCTACAATCATTACCTTGCCCTAACCGTCCGTTTGGGCGCGTGGGCATCGATTTGTATGGACCACTTCCTCTGACTTCGGCTGGTAACCGCTGGGCCATCGTCGCTGTTGACCATCTAACGCGATACGCCGAAACCGCCGCCCTCCCAGCGGCTACAGCGCGCGATGTTGCCTCCTTCCTACTACACAGATTCATACTGCGTCACGGTCCACCCCAAGAGCTTCTCAGCGGTCGAGGCCGTGTCTTCTTATCAGAAGTCGTGGAAGCCATTCTGAAAGAGTGCCATGCTGTTCACCGCAAAACTACTGCTTACCACCCGCAGACGAATGGCCTAACCGAACGCTTTAACCGCACGCTCGGCGACATGCTGTCAATGTACGTCGCCGCCGATCACACCAATTGGGATGCCATTCTGCCCTTCGTCACCTACGCCTATAATACCGCCCCTCAGAGCACTACTGGTTTTTCACCCTTCTTCTTACTGTACGGAAGGCACCCGTCGCACACCATCGACACGATACTTCCATACAAGCCGGATCCATCTGAGTGTGCGCCTATTTCTGATACAGCCAGGCTTGCTGAAGAGTGTCGCGAGCTTGCCAAGACATTTACGACGCAGGAACAAGAGCTGCAGAAGAGCATTCGCGATGGCACCACCACTTCTGAGCCTACGTTCCTCCCTGGAGCGCTCGTATGGCTCTCGGTCCCTACCACTGCAAGTGGCCTCTCTTCAAAACTGCTGCCGAAATACGAAGGCCCATACCGGGTCGTCGAGCGCACATCCCCGGTCAACTACTTGATCGAACCCATCGAACCAGCTTCGGACATGCGCCGTCGAGGGCGCGACATAGTCAACGTGGAGCGCCTCAAGGCCTACTATGACCCACTCATAGTGACGAGCTGTTAGGTCGCCGGACGGCTCCCTTTTCGTACCCGGGGTAATTGTGGCGAAGCAATTGGTACAGTTTAACGGTTGCGTTCTCCAGCGGCTCCTAGTGGGTCGTCCTCTTATAAACGCCGCTCGCTCTCGGAGCCCGTGCTCTTGCCTTGACTGTCGCCATAGCGAACTGTCGCCGAGTCCCGTCCAATAAACCGCTTAACATTACAATCAGTGAATACATGTTCAATAGTTTCAGGCTTATTACACAGGAAACACGTGCTTCCCCATGGTACATCAATCCCTCTATCTTCCGGCCACGTTTTCACTGGCAAGGTTCCTGTATGCAGCTCGAAAAAGAAGGTCTTTACGTTAGGCGGTATCCACATGTTTTTAACTCGTTTTAGAACGTCTTGGCCGAGTGCTTTTTTAAACATTAACCGATAAACGGGCACAGGGAATACATTCTAAATTAGATGCTTCATAAGGCGCTTTCTTTTCACGTTAGATAAGTAATCCATAGGAAACCTTGCTCTTAGGAATCGATAGGACAACACAACTTCGCGGAAGAATGGCGACAAGGAGTATCGTTCCCCCCTCTCTGACGATACAATAAAGTCAGGCACGTGATGTAATAACATTGTTTGAAATAAACAACATAAAAAGGTATCTCTTTGATCTCTTACCAGCATGAAACGTGATACTACTTGGTTGAGAAACAGATGACACAAAAAAATTAGTTCTTGATGTGCACTCCCATGTAGAGCTCCAGATGAATGTAGCAAATATCATGTGAATTTTTTTATATGTTTTTACGCTTACAACTAAGTGCTTGCAAAAGGTACATAATTTTAGCAGCCAGAAAAACGTTACATATTGCGGACCGAGAGAAAAATCGATAATTCTCGGCCACCCCATGCTTCAGCTGTCGCATGCAGTTCCTCCGCCTTGCCAAGCCAAAGGGATTCGCTGTCTTTTTATCTGTCCAGTGGTACCCCGAGATAACGGCTAGGTGTCGTGAGCCACCGAATATTTCCAAAAGAAGTGGGAGTGAGATCCCAATTGCCACACCACAAACCCCCACTTTTATCCTTATTCATCAAACATCCACTTGTGTCGCAAAACCTTTCAGTGATTCTCAATAACGAATTGACGCTCTCTCTATCAACAGCAAAAAGGGCGATATCGTCGGCGTATGCCAAAACACGCTCTTCACATGCCTGTAACCTAAACCCTTTAATTTCAGCACTGCTAATAACTTTCCTACAGAGTGGTTCCAAAAATAAAGCAAAAAGTAAAGGGCTTAACGGACACCCGTGGCGCACAGAGGAAAGGACTTGTATGCGTTGTGAAAGTTCTCTATTCACAATCAGGTTTGTAGTTGAGCTTTTGTATGCCATTCTAATACCTTTACACATGACCGAACCAAGACCAACGTGTTCAATTAACATAAACAGAATATTGTGTGGCACCATGTCAATAGCTTTGGCTAGATCTATTTTAACATGGCTACTTTAAGAAATGCAGCATCACAATACTCCAAGATGCTCCTGGCGACGTGAATATTCGTGAATATACTCCTACCCTTAATGCCACAGGTCTGATGCGGCTGGACCAACTTGTGTATAACCCCCTGCAACCTCCTCGCCAGCACTTTCCTTAATACCTTGTAATCCACGTTCGTCAACGTGATTGGCCTGTATCCTGTCACTTTACTTAAAACATGTTTCTCTTTTCCTTTAGGAATCAGTGCAGTATGCGCATGGTTGAACGATGGAGGCAAAGTCCCTCGATCGACTAAGCTATCTTGGCAGATGCTGGACACTTCACGAAGACGCCTTATATCTTTCACAGTTTTTCTCTCGCACGGTGCTCTAATACTTTTACTCGCCCGATCAGCAACCCTCCTCTGTTAGTGGTGTAGGTAGGCGGGGCGGTGCCGCCGTCTGCGAGAGGTGAAAAGAAGTAATGCGTCACGATCTACACGAACTAGCGCTTACTTGCGCGCGATATCGGAGGTCATGGTTAAAGCGTCTCGATACCAGCGAGGGACACTGGCCGCGCTGGCGTCGCCGAGGCACCCTAGACGCAGTTACGTTCTTCGCCTTTCGCTTCGTGTCAGCGTGCGCCGGTTCATCGGAGTAATGCGGCTTCCACATGCACCAACGGGATTTCTCCGCCGCCGACTCCTTCGATTGTGAGAGCACCTACTAACAAAACTGCTGCAATATGCGTTGCAGAAAGGACACGATTTCGACGGGCGAATGTCGTGCCTTGGGGGAGCGAGACAAAGGCCAGCGGGACGCGCGCGTTTGCAGCTCAAGGAACGAACCTCTGCCTTCCGTGTTGCTGAAGCGCAGTGTGGTAGTGCATGCATGAGCACAGGCGTCGGTTACCATTACAAGAAAGCGCACACCGTGCCGTTTCCCTCCTTTATTGACGACGTTTTGAAGAAGTGCATATCGGGTACCAGTGTTGATTATGAGCTTGTTGATGTCATCTGTACGCGGGATTCGCGATTCGCTGTGTCCAAATATGGCAACGGATTAATCATGATCATGGGTGTTATTCGTCGCGATGGAGACATGCCACTAGGCGTCAACATAGGTGCATCCACGTCAAACGGTGCTATAGCTGCCAAACACGAATATATATTGTACACGCTCTCATATATCACTACAAAATAAGCACTACTTTTGTGACGACACGTTTCACTTTCGTGTTATACCGATTCCTATGACGGAGGGATCAGCCATGTTTTTAACACGAAAGTGTTTTATGCCGGGGATCCACCAAGACTTTCAGGAGGTATTTCCGTCACGGAAATACGTCAGCAAAATGAACGTCATCAGATGGCAAAGAAAAAAAGCTAGAAGAAAAAGTTTCGTTGACAGGAGTCGAACGCGCGACCTCTAGGCCCGCGATGATGGCTGGCGGGCGTTTAGCCCACTAAGCTACTGCCAAGCACATAACGGAGCCTGCATAAACGCGTCTTTTATCTTTCACACTTTCATGCCACAGTGCACTGGGATGGATGGATGGATGGATGGATGTGTGCTATGAGCTTCAGAATGGCTGTCAGTTGGGCTTCAACCCTTAAGATGCTATGAGCGTCCCCTTTATAACGGGGTGGTGACATGTGCGCTACCAGCCTCGAAAACAAAAAAAGAAAAACTTGGTTGCCTCCGCAATGAGCTCCGGCAACGCACCATTGCTATGACCGTCCCATTCGGTGCGTTTAGGAGAAGTGTAATTTAGTCAACGTTTTCCCAATCCTCGCTCATAGCATCCGTCCATATCGAAAAATAGCTCTCCGACGCTCGCCTGGCTGTCGCACCGCGTTTCCCGCTCGCCACGTGAGAATTAACGGCCAGGCTAGAGGCCCCATGTCTTCCTCCGTCGTGTTTCACGACGCTTTGAAGGAGTTCATATCGAGTATCAGTGTTTACTATGTGCTTGTTGATGCCATCTTTGCGCGGAATTCGCCCATATGCGGTGTCCAGATATATCTTGACAACTTCAGCAACCGCAAGGGTTAAATCATGATCATAGGCGTTAGTCCTCGGTACAGAGATGTGCCATTACGCGCCAACGTGGGTGCGTCAACATCAAGCGGTGGTGTATCTGCCAAACAACCATCGACATTGTACTCGCTCTCATATACCAATGCGCTATAAACAGTAAGCTACTTCTATGACGACACGTTTCACTTTCGTGTTATACCGATTCCTGTGGTGGAGGAATCAGCCATGCTTTTTCTTCTAAATAGAGTGGAACGACCTCGATGTACACACAGTCACGAAAGTTTACATTGACCAATCCGAGGCTTTTGTTGAGGTGTAACCCTGTTGTTAGTTGCATGATAAAACGCTTGTCTGTGTGTTGCTTTACAATGTAAAATACTGATGTCTCACATTCATATTGACTGGTGTATTGCTTTAAATTGCCTGACTTCATGTCGTGTGCTAACAGATACTGTTATATGCTTTGTAACCACCCTACAAGAACCGCTACTATTGGGGTTGGCAGTATTGCGAATGAATAAGAGACAACGTGTACAAGTACCTTGAGCGTCCTTGTTAAGCTCCGTGCAACGCGTCTCTGTCTGATAAAAGCATTCGTGACGTGTTGCTTGCCTCTTGTGTCGTTTATTGCCTGTATCCAAAGACCATCTTAGGATGCTCAGATGCACCTCGTATTAATGTTGCGCCCCACCGTTTTATGGCGCTAGTGCCTACACGTTATGTTCCTTCTCGGCGGCTTTCAGTGCGCTTCTTGCCAACCGTAAGTTGAGCATGGTGATGAAACAGCGCTAAGAGACGAAGACGGAAGGCGCTCGTGTGTGTGCCCTTCCGTCTTCGTCTCTTAGCGCTGCTTCATCACCATGCTTCCAAACGAACTAGCCCACCGACAAGCACTAGCGTAAGTTGAGAGTTTTTGCGCTGTGTCTGAAAGCCCGGAATAAAATAGAACTTATAAAAACGAGCGAAGGGTTCATGGTTACGAGCGGTATAGGATAGATATGGTGGAGCTTAAGTTCAGTGAAGATAAGCGCCAACTCACTGTCAGGATAATTAAAGGGGCCATGGCACCCAATTTTCGATCATAATCTCTGTTACGTGGATTAATGCTTGTGCATTCACAAATAAACTGGCGAAATTTTAGCGCATATGGTCGAGCATTTTATTTATATTCGAATATTTTTATGAACACGCGAGCGGCCCGAGAGTCAGGCAACACTGGTGCATTCGCGAGCCGTGACGTAACAAGTAGCTAGCTGTGCAAGCGTCTGCATTACGGCGAACGATATTGTTCCGTGGACAGCTGCACGTGATATCGGGATATTTTAGCTTTCTTCAGCTTGGCACTGAAATTGAACGATTTGCAGCGGCTGAAACTTTGGTAGAAGACTACGGCTCCGTTCCGTGCTGCACATGACGTCACACGCGCCATGGCAAAATGGCGGTCGTCGGCAGTGGGCGGGATTTACAACCGGCGACTTCTAGAGCTTTTCGCACTGAGAAATATTCTTTTACGGCCCACTTTTGAAATCCTGATAGACATAACAGACCCTCTATTTCTAGCTTTCGCTGAAAACCACAAATCTTTGGGCGACCGTATCATGGTCCCTTTAATGAAAACTAATTGAATGAGTTCACTGAAAGAGCAGACTTGTTTTTTTTTTTTTTCGTGAACAGGTTGGATCGTTGCGACACCTGACAAATAAACCACGCGATTCTTTCCACTTGGCCTCTGCGATCCTCTTCGGCAACGGTTGCCGGAGTTGATTGCCACGCAGAGGGAAGCGCGGCTCAACTCGTCGAGTGCGCTTAAATCAATTGAATGAGTTCATTGCAGACTGCTTTTTTTGTGGGTATAAGTGCCATACCCACCACAGAATAGTCTTCCCAAGTGAACCAAAAGTTCACCGAACGCGCGCCATTAGAGGGCCCCCGAACAACACAGAGGTCGAAATTTAGTTGTGGTGTTGCAGTTGTGCGCGAGCCTACAACGAACACGGGGCCGTAAGAATTTTTCGAAACGGTGCCGGAAAAGCGGAGCTACACGCGTTTGATGATGCAAGAGACGCCCTTCCCTCGTTTCGCTCTTCTCTTCGCTCGTCTCCCCTCCTGGCCGAAGAGCAGCAAGCGCGCGTACCTGCGAGCGGACAAACAGGTGTTGCAGATGACGAGCAGACGACGTGTTGACGTCACGGCGGACGCTCAAGGGATGAGGAAGGCACGGAGGGAAGGAGGGATTGTTTCTTGGAATTTGAGGTGCGGCTACCGCGTTTGGCATTCCTGATCGTGACGGCAACTCGATGCGCGCGTTTACTTGAAAATGTTAAAAAACAAACAAACAAAAAACGAACATCGGAGGTGGTTTAGGGGCCCTTTGAAGATACTTGAGTGGAACATTACGGCCGCCCAAAGTTTTCGTCCTTGACGTTGAGATATTTACGCACCCTCAAGCCGCAGTTTCATAATGAGCCCATCTTATGTCCGCCGCAAGACGAAGGCCTCTCGTCTGGCCTCTCCGCGCAATGTGAATCGTCCTCTTATTTTGCCCGCCACCCTTCCTCGCCCCCACAATGTCTGTCTGACCAAATTATCCCATCATGTGAGGCATCTTTATGTTTGGGACAATGAGGGTACCTTCCTGGTCGGAAATTTCGTTTTGAAGTGCGCAGGTGTCGGCGACCCTGACATAGGTAAGGCTGACAAGAACGATTGGAGGAGGAATTGCTAGACTTGTTTGGCACGCATGCTGTGCCTCAACAAGTATGCACAGCGGGATGTGTTTTCGATTCAGAAGTGCTGCAACTTAAGGGATGCACCGCAGAAGTGCACACAGACGAACAAGCAGAACAAAACAAGAACGTCCGTGTCCCTTTCGTGTTGTGATTGTTCGTCTGTGTGGACCTCTGCAGTGTTTCATTTATGCCGTTATCATTCTTTGCGCTGTTGTGCTCTTGTACCGCTTACACGTGTGAGTGTATTGCGTTCTTTCAAAGCAGCCACGCATACTTCGCTCATCCTGCAGTCCAGCGAATAGTGCTGATTGCGCATCGTAACTGCGGGGAGCCCTCATTCACGCGGCCGTTCGACGCTGCGACCGAGGAGGAGGGCGCACAATGGCCGCGAGGGGAAGCGGCTACCCATTGTTTCCGCGGCAGCCACATCGGAAGCTTTTCCGCTCGCTATCGAACGCGGGTGTTAATAGTACGACGCTGCTTATCGGCGCCCCGACGACCGCACCGCTGTTCCCTCGCTAACGCGGTCGACTTGTGCGATGATGTGTCGGCTGCGGTGGCTCCGATCGATATGCGACCATTTTCCTTCGAAAGTTGTCAGCGACATTTTGCGCTTCACTCGTGGTCCGAACTGGTGCTCTGCGTGCTGTCGAATGAATCGCACGATGTGAAGATAGCAGGCGCTAAGGTAACAATTAACAGCGTGTATTGGCGAGACCCAAGTTGTGTGCCTGCCCGAGTTGTGCGCAGCATGGCGGTCACACAGTGGTGCGGTGGACTCACTCACTCACTCACTCACTCACTCACTCACTCACTCACTCACTCACTCACTCACTCACTCACTCACTCACTCACTCACTCACTCACTCACTCACTCACTCACTCACTCACTCACTCACTCACTCACTCACTCACACTCACTCACTCACTCACTCACTCACTCACTCACTCACTCACTCACTCACTCACTCACTCACTCACTCACTCACTCACTCACTCACTCACTCACTCACTCACTCACTCACTCACTCACTCACTCACTCACTCACTCACTCACTCACTCACTCACTCACTCACTCACTCACTCACTCACTCACTCACTCACTCACTCACTCACTCACTCACTCACTCACTCACTCACTCACTCACTCACTCACTCACTCACTCACGCACGCACGCACGCAGTTGTAAAACGCAGCAACGCTTTATGAGACAACCGCTACACCGATTTAGCACTTGAGAGCTTAAATTTTAATGTATACACGAATATAACTTCAGTGTAGGGCTTGGGAAATTTTCACCCTAACATATAAGAACTGGCATGCCCCCCCCTCCCCCCCCCCCCAAAAAAAAAAGACGCACAAAATTTACAAATCGTCAACTGTACGCCAAAACAAATATTGCAGTTCTGTGAACTCCATCTTAAAGCATCTAAAGCGGACAGTTTTTTTTTGTAAGAGCACCAGCAGCTTTATTTAGATGGCCAACATCAATTCAACATTAGCAAGCTCTAGATACGACAAGCTAACAGCCATCGTAATGTCAGGCAAAATCAGCGACTGCTATTGCACAGTTAACGCACCCAACATTAGCCAACGAGTGTTGGTTTTGCGCTAGTAGATACGGTGCATGTAATGTTGTTTATGCTATGTCATGCATGCCGAGATAGCGCACCTAAAGAAATGAATGCGAAACAGTGTCCAAGGCAGTTGCGACAAGGCCACTAGTCGAAACGTCATTCAGCGATTTCTCGTCACTTCAAGCCTCCATCTTTCCCTTCGATCTTGTTTAGAGTGACATCTGTCGTTTATTCCATTCATCTCGTGTCACGTAATACATGTATGCAGACTGACATATCTACACAACATTAACCGACAGTTGGCCAGCCAGTGTTGGTTCGTGCGAGTAAGCATTGTACATTTCATGACATCTGGGTCATGTCACGTCATTTATATTAGGTCAGGCGTTTTGAGAAATCCTAGCTAAAGAAATGGCCGCAACGACGCCTTGTCATTTGTGGTACTCATGTCGCACCATACACGAGATGCATGTCATTCCACTCATGACGTCATGCACTTCATTTGAGGTCATGTTATTTATTACTGCACATTTCTCAGGCACACATGCCTTTTCTGGTGTATGTCATGTAAACGAAACGACAACGGCGGCCTCACGACATATGCATCGTCGTTTGTGCTATTGATGTCATGGTGTGGCTGACATGCAAGTCATGTTATTCAATTCATGACCTGTGATTCATGTCCTTGTGACACTTATCTCATGCCATGCAAGTTTTGGTATTCCAAGATCATGATCATGAGAGCACAAAGACGTAGGCCGCTTGATAGATGGATCTTCAAAATCTCCATAATTATATCACTGCACGTTCTCGTGTAAAGCAAGAGCGCATTTGGTGGTGTACAGAATTTTATATTTATATAGAATTCGTCGGAAGCGCTCATTCTTAGGCCCCCTGGGAATCATTGGAACCAGTAAGGAATTTAGTGTGCGTGCCTGTTTCTCGCGCAGCCGGATAAACTGACCTGACGTGTGTGCTTTGGCTTTCTTTTGAAGTAATAATTGCATCGAATTTATGTGTTCTATTTGTGAGCCTGCAATTTGCCGACCTGAGGAGATATTGCAGTGGTTGAATGCCGCTTTGTCTGTCGACCCCTGCAGCTTTCTTACTCGCAGGTCGGTTAACCTTGCTTCAGCTACGACAGTCTAACAAAACACCACCCCATTTTTGCTCTTCCTTGTACTTTCTTCGTTTGTGGGAGTCTCGACATCGTGGCTGCTATGGATAAGATGGAAAACGAAATTAGCATTGGAAGTCTGCATCTGGAAAAGCTGGCCATCGGTATGCCCCACAATTTCGGTACGTTGATGTGCAACGATAGATAGTCACTGTGATGGCCTGTTCGAGTCTGTTTTGGATGTTTTATAGCTGGCCTCTTTCCTTATCATCACTTGTGTTATCTTTTACCGTTGCAGAGTAGTCAAAGCACCAGAGCCGGGCCTTCGAGTATCATGATCAATTTCTGAACTGAGATGACAGTGCTACTGTCGATACGTCGCTCGCCAACCGGTCTTTCCGACGGACTTTTTATTTGCTTTGTTGAGTTCCGTACCAAACATCACTGTGTTCGACGCCGTGTGCGATCGTTCATCATTTTTAATGCGTCTTATCGTGGAAGTCGACAGCCTGTGATTTTGACTCCCACGGGTCTGCTTCCCCGATTGGCTCCTGTTGGGACTATTTTTGCTTCACCTGTCCGGGCAGGGGACCAAGGAACGACTCGTGAACGCTTTCTGATGGCACCGAGAGGCCGGCGATGATGTTCGATCCTCTTTTTATGCCGCCGGGGAACGCTCGCACTACAATCGTATCGGGGCACACGTGTCCGCGCGGGATGCTGCGCTCTTTTCTTCTCGCCTCTTTCTTTACGCTCCCGGCACATCTCGGTCTGCAGAGCTTTTGTTTCCCTCCTCTTGGCCTCACTGAGCGGGATGTGTGCAGCCTTCTTAAACGCTCTCAACGAGCTTCGAATGAGGCTTGCTGCCAACTGACGCGCACACGCGTCTTTATCTAGGAGCTAGTTCACAGAAGAAAGTTCCATGAGAGCAGTTTCTTTTACACTATTTTCAGCGATGCGGCCCGAATACGCCAGTTATAGCGCAGCCGTCCACTAGGTGATCGTGTGTCTCTGTAGTCGCAGAATCGTTCTGCAAACCATGCCTGTCTACGTGAAGCCAGCTGTGGTGCTGCTGTATCTGGCTCACTCGCATACTCTGGGCCTGTTGCAAAATAAGTGCCATTGTAGTCGGTGTCTAGGCAAGCGAAGCTTCCTTAGACGCCCATATACAACAAAAGGGTAGGGTGATGAGCTGCTAGCATGCAAAATGAAAGGAATAAAGTGTCCATGTGTTGCTTCTCGAGTAGAATAAGGTGGCAATTCTATGCTCCTTGAACGTTTGGCACATCCAACATATGGATATACAGCGTTATTTTACTCCTATCATCTCGCTCACAAGCTTACGTGCGAGCGTATGTTCAAACTCTCTTTGTGTACTTGCGCACCTTGGGAATGTGAGGATGGTCATATACGTCATTGTCTGAGAGGTTACGACAAAACCAGCTCCTTTTTAATTGTTTGACTCCCAATGCACACGAACAGCCACATCTCAATGGATGAAATGTGATCTAGCCAACAAAGTTACAACATGGCCTTCTTTGGGCTGTGTGAAATGGATATGCTGCTGCATGTCTCTCTGCAAGGCAGGGCACAACGGCATGGGAAACTCGTTACGTTGAATAAATAAATAAAAGCAGGTGCTACCTTACCGTAAACAGAAAGCAAAAAAAAAAATGTCGACACTAATTGCTTTTCCTGTCATGCTCGTGAAATTAACTGGTAAGGTTATTTATGCCTTCTCGAACATAGCTTGCCATTTTTCTTGCGTTCGGTTCGTCTCTGTGCTTCTGGTATGTGACTTTTTTTTTTTTGCGGCAAGATTTATGAACTTGTTTCCCTGCTGAAAACACGGGTACTACCTTTCGCGCGAAGCTTTGGAAGCGGTACAAAGGAACAATAGTCGTGGAAAACCGACCGTTTTTTTTTTATCTTGGTCGCGGAAGGTTCGACTTATCAACTTAGTAGCAGGGCTGGGCAGTATCGTAAATACGTGTAATCTTAGATACTATCATAGATACCTTTTGGGTATATTGTGTCTGTATCTTGATACCTTTGGCAGATCGGGTATCAATATCTGCATTTCCGATACACCGTACGAAGTATCGTGTATGTTATGACAAAAGATACACCTTCGGCGCGAGTGACAGGTTATATATAATTGGGGGCGGTTCAAGTTTAATACAGGAGATCACACATCTACGCAGTTTTTTTTCTCGTGAACAAGCATGCATGACTACGGCAGATGCAGGAAGGCAAGGGTAGCAATAGTTATGAAATATTTAATAACTACTTTTCTAATTATATTTGTGATGTGGAAGGCTGAAGGTTTCCAAAAACGAACTAGCCAGTGCTCATAGCTTACCCTTTTGCTTTGTTTGTGCTTCGAAATACATATTCTCCTCACGGATTCTTCTCACGTGTGATGAAATATAATGCTGCCCTAGCTGACAGGTTATGAGTAGGACTACGTGTTTTTGGATAAATGCGAAAAAATCCGACAAACATTCGCCGGTAAAATGTTTGAAAAGTCGGATTCATCCGATAAGCTCAGATTTTAACGGCCAATATGACCCTGTTCCGTTTTTTATAGAAAGGGCATGTTCTAAGCGGTCATTGATACATCAGCCGGTTTGGCCGATATAAAGCTTACTTCAGGTCAACAGCGTCTCGTAGACCGCACCGCACCCAGCGCACATTTAACAAAGGGCTTGTCGCGCACGGAGCGACAGACGTCAACGTATGCAGGGCCCCGGGAGCGCGAGACGGCATCTTGATGTACGGCCCCCTGGCGACACTGGGGCGCGCCAGACACCATCGAATACACTGACCTGGTAAAGTATGCTTGCCTCTCTTACAACGAGCTTTAACGTTGTGATACGCACAAACGTAGGTGATTTGTATTCAAGTATTTGTGTGTGTCACGGGGTCGCGAGACGTCGACGAAGGCAGCAGTCGGTGTGTCAAAGATGAAACTTTATTTGGCCGAACTTGTGGCCGGGAAACGGAAAGTCAAACTACAGCAATACACACTGTATACTGATAGCGGCGAACAGAGCGTCGGCCGTCGAAAAACTGATCATCGCGTGGACGCGCTGTCTTTTATACATCACACACCGAACCTTCCAGCCTTATCACTGGTGGTCGTGCAAGCTCTGGAATAATCTTGACTATTCACGTCCTGCGCACAGTCTTAACAAAAATGATCTACTACAATCGCGAAGCTTCTCAAACACTGCGGCGTGATCTGCACCGAGCGTTGCTAACCGCCCTCGCGGCTCTAACCCGAATACATCAAAATAAAAGGAGAAGCGGTCATGACAACGTCCTTTTCTGAAAAAGCATCCTCCCGATGCGTAAAACAGATCATGGAAGTAAAAAAAAAAGGTGCATGTAACTCGAAAGAACAACAATGAAGCAAGCAAAAGCAGCGTCCTCAGGTTCCTCAACGCTCATAAAACGGCTTGAGGCGCACGACGTGAACGACTTCAGGACGTGCGCTGCGCCGCTGAAAGCTTGTGGTGCCGTCCGGAACAACCTGTAGTCCAGTGTACCGAGACGTCGTAGCACCTTGCATGGCCCGAAGTATCGCCGAAGAAGCTTTTCACTGAGTCCACGTCGGCGTATCGGTGTCCAGACCCCCACACGTTCACCGGGCTGGTATCCATGTGGCGTCGCCGAAGATTATAGTGACGGCTGTCGATGCTCTGCTGGTTCTTGATAAGCGGGCGGGCGAGCTGTCGAGCTTCTTCGGCACGTTGCAATTAAGTGATGACGTCCAGATTGTCTTCGTCGGTGATAGCTGGCAACATTGCGCCGAGCGTCGTTGCCGGGCTCCTTCCGTAGACCAACTTGTACGGCAACAGCTGTGTCGTTTCTTGTACTGCCGTGTTGTATGCGAAGGTAACGTACGGAAGGATGGCATCCCACGTCTTGTGCTCGACGTCGACGTACATGGCCAGCATGTCGGCGATGGTCTTGTTCAGACACTCGGTGAGGCCATTGGTCTGAGGGTGGTAGGCGGTGGTCCGGCGGTGCTTGTCTGGCTCTATCTCAAGATCGCCTGAGTTAGCTCCGCAGTAAAGGCCTTACCTCTGTCGCTGATGAGGACCTCAGGGGCGCCATGACGCAGGACGGTGTCTTCAACGAAGAACTTCGCTATCTCGGCAGCACTGCCTCTAGGTAAGGCCCTTGTTTCGGCGTAGCGGGTTGGGTACTCGGTGGCGACGACGATCCATTTATTTCCGCAAGTCGACGTAGGGAACGGCGCCAGGTCCATACCGATTTGCTTGAACGCTGGGCGAGGTGGCTCGATCGGATGAGGAAAGCCTGCTGGTCTTGCCGGCGGTGTCTTACGTCCCTGGCAGTCTCGGCATGTCCTTACGTAGCGAGCAACGTCGACGGCAAGACGCGGCCAGTACTTTTCCTGTATTCTTGCGAGCGTGCGGGAAACACCAAGGTGCCGAGCCGTCGGGTCATCGTGTAGGGCCTGGAGGACTTCTGGTCTCAGTGCTGAAGACACTAGAGCACTGCACGGGCCGTGATTTTCGGCCCGGGCCCGGCCCGGGCCCGGAACTCGTTTGAGTTTACCCGCCCGAGCCCGGCCCGGTGATTCAATACGCGACCCGGGCCCGGCCCGAACCCGACAAAAAGTTTCGCCTACCCGGCCCATGCCCGGCCCGACGGCATATCAGGCCCGACAGAGGCCCGAGCCAATAATATAGGTCCAGAACACAGAATCTACAGCAAACTGTTTTAAGTAGCAAATATCTACGCTTTGTTGGCGAATATTTCGCTAACAATTCTACTTTAACCAACGGTAATTTCGTGTAAAAAGGGGTTCACGGTGGAAACAGTTGAGTAGACATACTGGTTACAATGAACGTTTGGTCTACTATCACTGGTCTAGTACTATAATTATGGTATACTATAACTTTTTTTTTTGCTAATGCAGTGGAGATCATCAAGAGCGTTTTGTAGCAGATATTGCAGCAAGGAAAGTGATTTGCAGCATAGGTTCAGTTTCGATAGGAAGTACAATAAAAACAGAGGAGACAGAGAACAAAACGTTCTCTTCAATTTGTTTTTATTGCGCTCTTTACTGAAACTTAAAACATGCTCTAACGACAAAGGCAATCGTGCACCCGGCTTCTGGATATGTAACACGTGTCTTCAACATTTTGACACCTTGCCGCAGCAAGATAGAGGAAGAAAGCCAAGTTTATTACCTTGTTGTAAATACACTAACCTAGATAAAAATTATAACGAACCGTGCGCACCACGTGTACTTTTAGAAATACGTATAGGCAGCCGAAAGGACGAAAAAAGTATTTGTTGTAGCATTCTTTTCAAGTATCTAGAGATTCCGGCTTTAAGCACGCCATCCACCGTTGCATCACATATCCTGCCGCGCTAAAGTTTCTCGCACTGCATATGCTAGCCGCAGGGGTGCACATCTGCCTTACGAATTGTGAAGGTGTCGGCAGTCGTTGTTCTTAACATCCACCACTGGAGCAAATTTAGGATGTCTTTGTGGACCTCTACAGAATGAACGTAGCTGTGCAGCTTATCCCTTCATTTCTATTGTTCCCGAACGTCGTGGCACTATTCAGTATCACCTATAAAACTCCTCTTTGAGGGCTTCTGCTTGCAGTTTTCAGCAGTGTATGTTATGCACGGCTTGCACCACGCTCTTTTTTTTCGTATAATAATGGTCTGTGCCTTCCTAACGATGTTGTACTGGTAGAAGGTGACCACTGCACTACGCGGGTAGGACTGGCAGGAGGTGGACGAAGCGATTTCGATCTGCTTTTGGTGTTCGTTACAGTTTGGTAATTAAGGCGCGAATAAGCTTCCCGGCGCTTACTCATTGGATGCCTATGGTTCGAGGTAAAGGGACATCACCAGGCACGGAATTCGTAATTGCCTTTTTTCAAGCCTAATATTTCGTCAAATGAATATATTTTGCCTGACGCCTTATGCTGTTTGAACCTATGCTATTCCTGCACATTCCAACGGTGTTGCGGCAGTGTCATGTAGCTCTCACACTATACCTGTATAGCGCAGGGGACCCAAACGCGCGGCCTGTACGCCTCTCCCTAAAGGCCCGCGGGCCGCACAGGACTGTCTTCGTCCCATTTTTTTTCATTTTCATTTTCTTTATAACTATGTTCT
Organism: Rhipicephalus sanguineus; assembly: GCF_013339695.2. Taxonomy (NCBI): domain Eukaryota; kingdom Metazoa; phylum Arthropoda; class Arachnida; order Ixodida; family Ixodidae; genus Rhipicephalus; species Rhipicephalus sanguineus. The sequence goes on along the minus strand of NC_051179.1, from coordinate 8,711,118 downwards.
TAAGCTACACAGGCATGACAGGTCTAAAGCTTTTTTGTCGGGAGGCATCCCCTGCGGCCACCATGTGTTGATACCTAACCGTGAAACAAAACTCTATATTTCAAAATCGGCGTCCAGATATCAGTCATGTTGAAGATAGGTATCGATATGTTGTTGGAATCCTGCCGCGAAATACCCTTCAGAAACAACACACATGTGATATATGGGAAAGCTGTTCTTTTAAATGGCAACGTTAGCTGACATTTGGTATGACCTATCCCCCCTCCCCCCCCCTCCCTCCACGCGCGCTTTTAGCTGCGTTACTGTGCTGGCTCTTGCGGGAGTAAATTTTGTGAATGCGGCCTGCTAGTGGAGGTGGGTTTCGACCCCTGATATAACGGAAAAAAGGCGAAAGTTAAAATGTTAAAAAATTGGGCACACCAAGCTGGCTGCGCGCGTCCATCTCGCGCCACATGACCACTGGGGGCCGTTACGAAGCCACGGAAAAAGAATGTGTCTGTATAGGAATTTTATGTAACGAGACTCCGTGCACTCCTTTCGTTTTAGTGGAAGCCTGGAAATTTCAAAAAACGCTTCCCCGCTTTGGAGCTCTGTGATCGCTCTTGCGATAAGTTACAGGTATATATTTTTATAATACATTTATTACTGCCATTACAGGATAACATTTGGGATATAAGATGGTGATGAATATAAATAAAGCACTGAATAACGACATGTTAACTATATAAGCGTCTGGTATATCTACCTTTAGTTCGGCCATTCCAGATAAATCAAGTAGCCCCATATGCAAGGAGCGAAAGAAGTTCAGTACTTGTCTCTAAACAGGGGCGTAGCCAGAAGGTGGGGGGAGGATGGGGGGGTTCAAACGCCCCCCGAGATTTTTTCAATTTTGCATGTGTATAATACACGCACACATACAAATGCACACACGAACGTACATAAAGTATGGTCGGACCACGCCCCTCCCCCCCCCGAAAAAAATTTCTGGCTACGCCCCTGACTCTAATAAAATTTCTCCATAAAGCTTGCCCCACATACAAAAGCGTTTTTTTCGGGACAAAATGTGAAACATCTGTATGTATGCGCAACGTATGTGGAACAAACTTGACGAGACCACTAGAAAGAAAAAACAATTTCTCTGTTATCAGTAAATTGCTCTTTGCGATTCCTAAAACACCACGCTCGCCGGGACAAGACTCTTGGTAAGTGAGAAAATGTGCAAAAAGGTAAATGCGGGTGGCGACGATCCCTTCAAATTCGCGCAGCAGACCACCGTGACACCTTAGATTCTGACGGCGGTCTAATGGGGCCTACGTAGTTCCTAATCACAGAAATGAAGTACACTGACCTTTGAGGGGGCCATAGACTTAACATACCAAGTTAAGGAAATTTATTGAGCCAATGTCCCCAAATACGACAAATACAGTTTGAAATCCGTGACGTCAGGCTCGGAGATTTCGACGCGAAATTTAAAAATGGAATTTTGACCTTGATTTTATTGTCTGATAATAAACTTATGATGGTGAAATGAATGACATTCGAGTTCTTAGAGTTCACTTTATCAGTCTAAACCGATTCAGTACTTCACTATAGCGTCCATTTATGAACCCAGGAAAGTCCAAGCCCGGCCCGACCCGAGCCCGCCACCTCAAACCCGGGCCCGGCCCTAAGCCCGGAGCTTCAGGCCCGAGCCCGGCCCGGGCCCGCCGTGAGAACTACTTTACCCGGCCCGGCCCGGCCCACGGGCCGGGCCGGGCTCGGGTTTTCGGGTAGGCCCGAGCCCGTGCAGTGCTCTAGAAGGCACCAGGAGAAGGTAGTTGGTTCGAAGGGGCGAGAAGTTCTTCTTTAAGAGAAAGCCGTTTCTCAAGAAGAACGGCGCCAGTCCTTGCTTGAATACCTTCGGAACAGCGGTGGTCCTGCCCTCGAAGTATTCCACAAGGCGCCTGAGTTCTGGGTCCGCTCGCTGTCGTTCGGCAAGTCGTCGGCACTTATGGTTCCCGAGAAGCAGTCATCCTCCTGGTCGTCCCGCGGCGGTCAGTGAACGAGGGCGCGAGACAGGCAGTCAGCGTCGGAGTGTTTTCTTCCGGACTTGTGAACGACGGTAATGTCGAATCCTTGAAGTCGTAGGCTCCACCGTGCGAGGTGACCTGAAGGGTCCTTCAAGTTAGCTAGCCAACGCAAGGCGTAGTGGTCGCTCACAACTTTGAAGGGCCGGCCGTAGAGGCAGGGGCGAAACATCGATGTAGCCCAGATGATGGCCAGACACTCCTTTTTTTGTTGTGGAATAGTTGATTTCTGCCTTTGATAGCAACCAGCTAGCATAACTGATGACCCTTTCTAGCCCCTCAGCCTTCTGCACAAGGACGGCGCCGAGTCCTACGCAGCTTGCGTCGGTGTGGATTTCCGTATCGGCGTATTCGTCGAAGTGCGTTAGTATCGGAGGCATCTGAAGGCGTCGTTTATGTTCGTGAAATGCTTCGATTTGCGCCGTTTCCCTCTTGAATGACACGTCGGCCTTCGTGAGGTGCGTTAGCGGCTCGCCTATTCACGAAAATTCCTTGACGAAGCGTCTGTAGTAGGCGCACAAGCCGAGAAATCGGCGTACGGCCTTTTTGTCGGTGGGTGGCGGGAAGGCAGTGATGGCAGCTGTTTTCCGCGGGTCTGGGCGAACGCCATCCTTGCTGATCACGTGACCCAAAAACAAGAGCTCCTCGTACGCGAAGCGGCACTTTTCATTCTTCAAGGTGAGTCCGGAGGTCTTGATTGCTTGAAGTACAGCTTCAAAGCACCAGAGGTGTTCGTCGAAGTTTGAGTCAAACAACGATGTCCAAGTATACTTAGCCACTAGTCGGCACAACTAGCAAAAAACAAGTGGTGTACACAATTGTGTACATAGCGTCCCAAAGGGTTAAGTGCGCGTACAAGATTAGGAAACGGGAAGAGAAGCAGCGCTCTTTGCCACTGCTTGTACTGCCCCCCTCCCTAATCTGTTAATACCTTCTAAATTCAAGTGTATTGTCATGGTACTTTAGCCTATACTTTGTCATATATGAACGAATTGCGCCTCTCGCTTAAGTGATTGATTATGAAGTTATCACTTGTCTTTTTTAATTCCTTGATGAACGTGGAGGCACAGAAGGAAAATCTACTGCATATCTTTGTTCCTATCGGCCCCAGAACGTCAAGTTAGACAACTCTTTTTATGATAAGGCTTGGCGTAGCCACCGTGCGCTGGAGTTTTTCAATGCGACTGCAGCGCCAGAACGCACAGCCAGCGGAAAGAAGAAGCAAAACTGAGCTGTAGCCGGGCAGGATGCGAACGCGACGAGCCCTTCTCCACCCGACAAGAGGCCCTAGCGGCCAATATCGGTGAAACTGGGCCGTCCAATGAGAGCTACGTAGCACCCTCTGGTCAACGGACGGTGCCTATGTCCTCAATAGAAACGCATGCGTGAGCCAGCCTTGCCTAGAGAGTTATCTTTCGCGTAGAGCCGCACGTGTGCCTGATTGACAGGTGGTGCTATGATGCTTGTGTACACGCAAATGATCCGCCACAGTGTGCCCATTCAGCTGATAGACGGCGTTTGTGTTGTCTGTGCGCTTTACCCTCTTTCATCACGGAGTGCCATTCCTGCACTGAAGAAAATTGGGCTTCAAAGGAAAGAGAAGAGTGCAACCATATTCGAGTTGCACATTTCCTAGCAGTGCGGCTGAGGAACATGGTGAATGTTTTTAATGTATTGCCGTCCCGCTATTAGTACCCCGGAAGGTGCGTGACGCTCTGTCACGTGCGCTAGGCGTTGTAAGCGTAAAAACGCTGGCCATTGTCGTGTCTGTAACATATGACAACGCTGCTCAAGAAGTCGAAAACAGAAGAACGCTTATTCTCGAGGCGCAGCTTTACTTGAATAGCTTTTTGAAAGTAGACTTCTCTGGCCTGTTTTGTACATGTTGCGTATTTTATTCTGCAGGCCATGGAGTGGAACGCTTCTGGGGATGCTCTCCGCCCTGCCTAGCATGACTGCTGGCAAGTACTCTCAGCTTGTTATCATCGCACGCCCAATGCCGTGCATTACGGTTGACGCAGCCGCCGTTGCCGAGAATGTTGCTGTGACATGCCCTTTGTACTCTCAGCGTCTTGCTCCGCCGTACTTTTTGAAAGCTTCATTTGCACTTCCTTGATTTTGATAGGCGAGTAGTACGGAAAGGCCCCTCCCAGATGACCGAAGCGCGGCAGCCGATCGCCTCGGCGACTAAAGGAATATAGTCCCGCTCATGCACTCGGCAATGCTCTGCGAAGGCGGGGTCACCGGCCGTCCGGCTCATGGCGTCAGTCTGCATACTGTGCTCCCATTGTTTAAGGCTTCTGTGCATCCGCCTTCGAGGAGGAAATGCCGCAGTCTTGTGAGGTAATGGTGTCCGACAATAGTGAGTAGTTTTACCTCGCTGATTGGTCGCTTTCATCACTGCACAGTTGCTTTATGTTTCGATGGTCAATTTCGAGTTCTAGGTAATGTTGGGTATGAGCTTCGAAATTCGCCGATTATTACCGTGTTATTGTACACACAGTGTGTGTGGGTACTGTTCTTCGAGCAGAATGTCAGAACGAGGAGTTTGCCGGATCTTAAATGGACAGCTGGCGCTTTATGATATGTGCTTCAGTGTTGTCATATCCTCAGACAATTTTTTTAGCTACCTGCTTACAATATTTCTTTTCTAGTCATATTCGCCCCTATAGAGCGCAACGGCTCCCATGCAGTGAGGGCAGAGAAAGCGTGAATATTCGTAGTTGGCTAACTAGCTTGCATGAGTGTGATCTTGTTTAGATGATGATAATCTAGGCAAAATCGCCAACTGTTGTCCTTCTTAACGGGCACAGCAGTGGATGCCCACAGGGCATAACAGGGGGGGGGGGGAGGCTAGGCTACGTCAATGCGCGTCGTGACCTTGAGCGTGCGTCATGAAACGTGGTCTCTCTCTCCCCGTGTGATCCTGGTGCGCGGTGGTGTTGCTACTGCAACACTACCGCGGCAAGAAGCCCATCTGATTCAAACGCCACTCTTGGTTTATGTCGGCTCTCTGCTTTATGACGTCATACAGTAGCCTCCGGCGGCTCCGAAGAGAGAACGTGCCTCTGTAGTAAGAGAGGGTGCTTGAGAAAATGGCAACTTCGCGTTTCGCTTTTAAATGTTCCTTTTTAGCTGAGGCGTTCACGCCAGTGTCTGCTTTCCGCCGTATATGCTTTTTCATGAAGCACGAAGGGGGTTCAGGACCCCTTTAAAGGGCAACTCCGGAGTATTTTTTTACTATATTAGGATACTGCCGCTTTCAAATGGTATTGACAGTCATGTAACAGCTAGGGGTTTAAATGTGCTTAGAGACTCGTGAATAGTGTCAACCCCCCCCCCCCCCCCCCTTTCAGAAAAAAGACGGACGGACGGAAAAAACTTTAAGAAAAAAAAAACATCTGCAAGGTTGCCGGCCCGGGCTCAGGCCACCCGGGCATTATGTGCGGTGAGGCATAGCCTTTCCACCGCTTCCCAGGCCCGCTGGATTGCCCACAGTTGTTCTTGTAGATCTGAGCTAGTTAGAGCGCTTAGCCATCGCTCCTCGAGAAGGTCCGGTCCTATGTTGTCGTCTTTGTATATTGTGCTGATCCGTGTGCATTTCCATAAGATATGTGCTATATGTGCGTGTTCGTGCTTGCAGAGCATACAGCTCGCTTCTGCGTATTGCCTGGAATTTACTCTGTTTAGGTGTAAAGAAAAGCGATGTGTCGAAACCGAAACAGGTAGCTGCTTCGTGCCACGTATACATTGATGTTCCATTATGTAGTGTAGACACGTGACTAGTGCTATTTCTAGCGCTAGCAAAGAGAAGCTGGCGATGCCATCCGAGGCTGGATCGAGCTGTGGCAACCTTTCGGAGCTTGACAGCGAGAATGCCACTGTCTTTTTGAGCATGGAAGTAGTATTGCCGTCTGTTTCTTATTAGCCGCTTCGCGGAGCGAGGTAGGGAATAAACGTCACAAACGCTGGCTGGCCCGCATTGAAAGGTGTGATACCGGAATTGCCTACCGATCTTTAAAATTCATTTTAGGAGAAGCTAAATGACTTGCAGTCGTATAATTTGGCACATATCACCACATTACTGGGCAGAACGTATGTTGTAAATTTTATTGAGATCAATGAGCATAAAAAAATATCGCCGGAGTTCCCCTTGAAAAGTGGACGAGTCTGTACACCTATGTGCCTTGTGGACAGCGGTGAATCGAGCGCTGGTGGTTCTGCGCGTAACATCGCCGATTCAAATCGAGGTTAATAAGATTAAAGTTTCAACTGCGGGGATTAAGAGCAGCAGAGGCACGTTGCTGTATTTAAACCCGAATACTGGTTTCTATGCAGGCGCCATGTCTCGCACGCTGTCTGCGATGGGTTCGCTGACCAGTCCTCTGTTCTGGATCGGCGTCTTGGTGCGCGTCGTCCTCGTGGTGCCCGCTCTGCTCAGGTTGTGCTCTCTGGTGAGTGTCACAACTAAAGGAGGTGCTAAGTCGAAAGGACACGCGTATTTATATTCACGCTGCACATGTATTTTTACTAGCACTTTTTGTGCATAAGTAAGCCACGCAGTAGATGTAATGACTTCCTTAGCACGTTTCATAAACGTGCCATGAAAAACGGACTACCGATAAATGTAAGGAAAAAAAAAGGCAAAGACCGCGTTCTTAACTTAGTAAGCTTGACAGAAAGCTCTCCCCCTCCCCTAATTGTTTTTTGAAAAAAAGATGACCGTGTACTGTACAGCTCGCTGAAAGCTCCTTGCCTAGAACTGCATGACTCTGCCACTAAATGAAACGGGCATATAAACTTCATCATTCATGCGTTGCATTTGTCAGTTGTATTTTCCTTTTTTTTGCAGTCACGTTTTTGTTTCTCTCTTGTCTGAATGTAAATGTTTACAATGTGCTCCATGCTTATTTATTTTGGGATTTTAGCTTATTGTCCCTATAGTCTTCACGTTACCGTAATGCCAGATGGAACCTGCGCATTCACGCACCTTTACGGAACGTTAACTACTCCCCGGATACGTTTTACGTTTACGGCCATATCTCGCGTATTCACGTCTTTCGTGGCTACCCGCGATATCCGCTTTACGTAGACTCCAGCCTCCGAGTCCAAGTAAGCCAAAGTGCGAGCGCCAATTGCGACCACGTTGTTTGAACTGGATTACCGAAGCTAGAGTGCGCTCTCGTTTAAGTGAGGAGTTGTGAGCGTTTAGAGGAGGAGAGAAGGCTTTTAGAAACGCTCAAACACTCTACACGAGCGCTTGAGTTTGTCCCGTCACACTTTCGCCTTCAGAGAGATTCTCGCGATTATTGGAGCGTCTCCTCTTTCTTGGAGCCGTCACATCAATCACGTCACGAATCCAGCTTAATCGAATTTAATCGAATCGGCTTAATGTGACCATACGCAGTCACCCAAACGGCTAGTCATTCTCAATTCACTCAACATTGACTTGTTCAGGATTAGCTTAACCCGGATTTATTTAGTCATGCTTAATCAGAAAGAATAGCCTAGTCGGGTCTAATCTGCCTTATGGCTATGCCATCTCATCTTGGACCAGATTAGCGTGCTCGGACATAATCTCCACTAATCTTGCCTAATCCCACTTGATAGGTATCTATCGTATAGATTGGTATCGACTAGAGTTAAATTGGCTTGTCGAAACTCAGTTAGGCTGCGATATACTGGCTTAACGAGGCTTTTTCTAAGCTTAGCCTGGTTTAATCCGGCGTCTTAATTGGTATTAATGAGTATCGATTTGTGTCGATTACTACTGATTGTTTTGACCATGCTTATTTAGCATGAGCTATGATTAACCTGTCTTGAGCAAGCTTATCTAAGCTTATCGGCAAGGTAGCCGAAGCATCTATTCACTCCGCACGGCTTAACGCAAAGCTTAACATCCTGTTTGTAAAAGCAGGTTCACGCGATGATTATGCGATGCAGCTATAGCGAGACGAGCAAGGATTTCTTTAACAGCATGCTCACTGCCAGCGACAAAAAATGCAAGGCAACATGCTGGACAAGTCAACAACTAACCTGGCATATCTTGGTGCTGTCGGTCGGATGCAAGCGGTCGCGTTTCACTTATGCTTCGCATTTTTTAGATGCGAAGCAGCTCTTTGACTAGCCTGTGTAACGCTGTCCCACCGTCCGCACAAACGCGAGACAACGCGTTTCCCTCGGCGCAGGTGTTGGAGCGGTGCCAAGTAGGTCACGCCGCAGCTGGGCGTTGACGTCACGCTCCCCTTGCACGCTTCCCTCGCAGGTGCGCGCGTACGTCACTCTCTCCCTCACCCGCCGGAGCGCCCGCAGCTGCCAGCTCCAACGCCCGCTCGCCTCCCGTGTCTGCGCTTCAAACAAACGTTTACACCAGTAAACGCTACACCGAGTTTCGCTTCAAACGAACCTTCCAGCGCTCACCGCAACACCCGCGTTAGCGGCGTTCAATCCGTGACGCCACCCGTGCGCAACGCTGCTGCTTCGCATCCCATCAGGGTTACCTTCGGGGAGATGGTCCAATTTTTTTTCTTCGCTCGCTGTTACGAGGGAAGCGAAACATCCGCTGGCCTTTCGCGTGCGAACTAGTACACAGTGGCACAGAGCAGCCTGTCGTAGCGGCCAAAGAACGGATCTCAATACGTCAAGAACAACGTGTTTACAGTGCCGTTCCTGCGCTAGCCTCTGCGCGCCGCTCGATACTTTTAAAGCAATATGGCCGCCAGGCGGCGCGGAGTCTTTCAAAAGGTGTCTCCACCCTGGAAGCGGAGGCGCGCGCACACCGAGGCACCCTAAGTAATTTGCTATTTGCTTGTTGACCGGTTTGAGAACAAAATGTTCTCCGCACCCAGACGTAAAGATTGGTAAACATGTTGACGCTGAGTGGTCGAAGTCATTACGCGGAGGAAATTCTTCAGATTGCTTTCAGCACTGATGTTGAAAGAAACCAACTTGACGACGAGGATTTTTCATTGGACGTAGAAGGCTGTGAAAACACCGATAATGACAACGACGATGAACGATCAGCTGCTATCTCACAAGGAGCCACGTCCCCTTTAATGTTCTTTCACGCTCGTAAGCCACTTTGATTGTACTGAATGTATGATATCGTTGAGCGAGATCAAAATAAAAGCATAGTCTTTGTGTGCATCGCATGTAGCGCAATTATTGTGGATATTATGGAGCGCTGCATGCCGCCAACACGCTCAAGCTCGACCAGCGAAGCGAAATGGTTAGCGCGATGAAACGTGCAGTCACGGCCACAATCCACGCCTCTCGGCTAACTTCTCCTGTACTTCAACGGTACCTTCCGAACGGCATTGTTCGAGGAATTTTTCGCAACGAATTTTTCGACGTTGCGAAAAGCATACGTGTGCATTCTTTTCGATATTCATGTTTCGATCGTGCTGATCGAACCTGCAACGTACGAGTGAAGTGACTTGCACACGGCTAGAGTCTCAGCATGGCTGTGACACAAGCACTACTGAATGGGATGTTGAATGCTTGTGTTCCCTTGAAGAAGTAACTCCGCGTTCCTGACTGCGCAAGTAAGACGATGGCGTAATATGTTTACAAAGCATTACCGCGTACGTTAAACATGCGGTCCTGTGCAGCAGCGATGGCGCTACTCGCTGACGGCTTACTACTGCAGCAAATCCGTCAGCCAGGCTCGGTACGTACTACCTCGAAGTGCCGTTCAGTTCATACGCCAATTCTAGTTTATGCAGTTTTCTGTAGCACGCTCAGGATTTCGCAAAACATCGTTGATGCAAGGTAGCGGAGCTAAAATATAACCTTTCACACCGCAGCAAATAATTAGGTGGCGAGCACTTAGCACTTTCCATGGAAAGTATTTTGGTCTCATGTCTATTTCAGTGCAGCTCATGACTTCATGCGGTGAAAGTGGCATTGGCCGTACGTCCGCACGTCCTATCTGTTCCTATGCTAACGAAGGGGTTGATCCTCCTCTGGGCGCCATCTTGAATCGCACGGCGCGCCACCTATAGCTCGTGGGCATTGCGAATAAGAATGAACACAAAGTCCCGCTCACCATTCCCGATTTTGATGAAGCTTACTCTAGGTGCGTGTTTCGGACCCAGAGCAATAATTTCGAAGTTGGCTTTCCAAAAAAAAAAAACCAAAAATGTTCGCCTAAAGAAAATTGCAAATTTTGCCCGCAAGAAAGGCTTTTCCGCCAATTTCGCAGTTTCCGAACTTTCAGCGCACTTAGCGAAGTAACGGTGCACTCCTTGGTCACAATATTTATTTCCAACAACGAGCAAGAGAAATGAAATTATGTGAGTATTTCATTTCGCTTTGGCGTAGAAGGGCTTTTCAGAAAAAAGAAATCACAAACGTGGCAAACGACATGAAATACCTGCATTTCGGGAATTTATTGCTGCAGTCTAGTTAAACTGAGGGCAACAAAACTCGGTACATATATGCTGATATTTGTACTATCCTTTAAAATAATTTTCGTTTGTTTCGCGCTAACCGCTATACTTCATAATTTGGCGGAAACGTATGTCGTTTATCAAAAACGCCGAAGTTTGAAAATATTTTAACACGAAAGTGTTACATGCCGGGGTCCACCAAGTACTTCCGTTACAGGATATGACTTTCATAAAACGGACGCCATCGGGTGAGAAAGAAAAAAAAATTACACATCATCTCCCCCTACGGGCAACTATGGTGGGATGCGAAAGCATCGCGGGGGGTGCGCATTGAGTTTCCGTTTCTCTTATGTGACTTATGAGACGGTGGTTGTCGAGGCGTTTGAATTACCGCTTGCTGACGCTGACGTTTACGTTCGGCTTCCCGAGCCTTCCTCTGCTCTGCGGCGGTGGCGCCGCCGCTGCAACTAGCGCCGACGTTGACGTTGTTTATGGCGTTTCGCACACCGTTGCACGGAGAATGACGGAAGCACAGCGAACGCGCGCTTTCGCAGCCTCGCAGCTTCGAGATTCGTTTGCCGGCGTTGCCGTTTACGTTCAGCTTCGCGAGCGTCCATAGCGCCTTTGCGAAGGAGAGTGCAACGGGAGTGAGCGCGCGCCGCATTATATACGAGCGCGCAGCCACGGAGCCAGCGCTCACGCCACCGCCTCCACCCCACCACCTCCCACCTCCTCGAGGAGGGGGGGGGAGGAGTTGGCGCATGCGCAGTATGGGTGCGGACGCCGCAGAACGGACACCGCCCCGAGCATAAGATGCTTTCGCATCTAAAAAACCAAGAAAAAGATCCGCCGCTGGGATCCGCCGCGACGGTAAGCGCCCTACGCTAAACCAACTAAGCTACCTGGCAGATGCTGGACACTGCACGAACGCGCCTTCTATCTTGCACACATTCTCTCTCGCAAGGTGCTCTCTGTTGGCGTTGTAGGTAGGCAGGGCGGAGCGGGACGGAGCCGCCGTCTGTGAGAGGTAAAAAGAAGTAATGCGTCACGATCGACACTTACTATCGCTTACTCCGAGATTGCGCGCGGTATCGGAGGTCATCGTTAAAGCGTCTCGATACCAGCGAGGGACACTGGCCGCGCTGGCGTAGCCGAGGCATCCTAGACGCAGTCACGTTCTTTGCCTTTCGCTTCGTGTCAGCGTGCGCTGGCTCATCGGAGTAGTGCAGCTTCCACATGCACCAACGGGATTTCTCCGCCGCCGACTACTTCGATTGTGAGAGCACCTACTTACAAAACTGCTGCAATACGCGTTGCAGAAAGGACACGATTTCAACGGGCGAATGTCGTGGCTTGGTGGAGCGAGACAATGGCCAGCGGGACGCACGCGTTTGCGGCTCAAGCTAAAAAATTACAGCATATCCACGGGTGAATGATGAAGAGCTTGGGCGAAGCTCCTGAAGCAATCATGGTCTCGGAATTCGCTTCTCGTTGAGTCCGTTTCGCAGCGGCGTCCTTGGCGCGCACCGTCACGGGATCCGCTTGGCTGCCGCCGAGCGAGCGCCCGCCGCTGCGCATCGTCCATGCTCCGCCAACTATCCGACACGTACGGCGACGATCCAGGAGAATGAGAGAGGCGCTCGCTCCCCGCGCATCCCCGCGCAGCCCGCGCAGCAGCCAATCGGAGAGCAGCGGCACTTCCAGCGCCATCTAGTGTCGATTCACACAAGCGCCATATTGCACACAATTCTATTGGACCAACGCCATCTAGGAAATGAGACGAGAAATGGTGATGACGACACAGATTGTGTACAGCGCCATCTAGAATATCGTCCCTGAACTGCAGTTTGCATGTACTTCTATGAGACAGCGCCATCTATTGCATCATACGGCAGATCCGTTTACGCCGGACAACGGAGACGTGACAAGGTTAGACTAAGAGGAGCTACGCCCCTAAAACTTCTACGAACTATAGTCGGGTACAACTTTAGAAAAAAGGAGAGGCCCCGCCCATATGACCGAAGCGCGGCAGCCGATTGCCTCCGCGGCAAAGAAATAGTCCCGCTTCTTCTCCTTGAGCGGAGGCACCGGCCGTCCGGCTCGTGACGTCAGTCTAGAGCGCGCGCCCATTGGTGGAAGCGCGTGTGCATCCGCCTTTGAGGTGCAAATGCCGCTTTTTTCTAAAGTTGTACCCGACTATAGGCGTCAGCATGGGTGCATCCACGCCAACCGGTGCTGTAACTGCCAAACACGAATAGACATTGTACAAGCTCTCATATATCACTACACGATAAGCACTACTTCTGTGTAGACACGTTTCACTTTTGTGTTATACCGATTCCTATGACGGAGGGATCAGCCATGTTTTTTCTCAGAAAGACCATCTTTATTTTGGCTCCGAGAAAGGCCATCTTTAATTTGTCTTTAAAAATGTCTCCGACTGGAGTCAAAGACCTTGTCTACCAGTCTGCGTAAAAAAATATGACGAAGCTTGTGCTAAGGCACGCAAGGCTTGAAACAGCGAAAATGAACGATTCTGAAGGCTAACTTTGTTGCTTCTAGGTTGTTGCTAGGCTTTAGCTAGGTGATGCTAGGTTGCTTCTACGTTTATTCTCAGCGCAGAGAGGTTCGAGTTAAACCACAGACAGTCACAGACACGACACGGATGTCCAAACTCCAGAGACCAAGCGTTCGCACTGTTCGCACCTCATAGATATACGGGCACGTCGTCGTTGGCGTAGGCCTTCCATCGCTTCGGGGTCTTCTCGCAGCCGCCGTTGCCTTTCCCGTTACCTAGAATTCTCTCGTTGTACGTACTCGGGGTCTTCGGCTCGCCGCTGTCGCTTCGCAGCCATTTATTGTCGGGCTCACTGTTGCGTTCATTGTTAGTGGACCAGTTGTGAGTAGTGGGATTACCCCAATTTCTGCGGCACATACCCGTTTATGATGATAGTAGTTTTTGCCTCCTTCATTTTTAGTTGACCAGTTGTGAGCAGTAGGAATATCCCAATTTCTGCGGCACATACTCGTTTATGATGATGGCAGCTCTTGCCTTCTTCATATTTAGTGGACCAGTTGTGAGCTGTAGGATTACCACAATTTCTGTGGCACATACCCGTTTATGATGATGGCAGCTCTTGCCTTCTTCATTTTTAGTGGACCAGTTGTGAGTAGTGGGATTACCCCAATTTCTGCGGCACATACCCGTTTATGATGATAGTAGTTTTTGCCTCCTTCATTTTTAGTTGACCAGTTGTGAGCAGTAGGAATATCCCAATTTCTGCGGCACATGCCCGTTTATGATGATGGCAGCTCTTGCCTTCTTCATATTTAGTGGACCCGTTGTGAGCTGTAGGATTACCACAATTTCTGTGGCACATACCCGTTTATGATGATGGCAGCTCTTGCCTTCTTCATTTTTAGTGGACCAGTTGTGAGTAGTGGGATTACCCCAATTTCTGTGGCACATACCTGTTTATGATGGTAGTTTTTGCCCTTTTATTTTTAGTGGACCAGTTGTGAGTAGTGGGATTACCCCAATTTCCGCGGCACATAACCGTTTATGATGATGGTAGTTTTTGCCTTCTTCATTTTTAGTGGACCAGTTGTGAGTAGTGGGATTACCCCAATTTCCGTGGCACATAGCCGTTTATGATGATGGTAGTTTTTGCCTTCTTCATTTTTAGTGGACCAGTTGTGAGTAGTGGGATTACCCCAATTTCCGTGGCACATAGCCGTTTATGATGATGGTAGTTTTTGCCTTCTTCATTTTTAGTGGACCAGTTGTGAGTAGTGGGATTACCCCAATTTCCGTGGCACATAGCCGTTTATGATGATGGTAGTTTTTGCCTTCTTCATTTTTAGTGGACCAGTTGTGAGTAGTGGGATTACCCCAATTTCCGTGGCACACAGCCGTTTATGATTATGATAGTTTTTTTTTGGTTCGTCGGACGAGGAACGATTTGCTAAACAGCTTCGCTGTTAAAAATTTATAATGCAAAAAAAATTGTAATGCGTCAAACGTGACCAACTGAGCCTAACGGCAGAACCTTTCCGTATGTGCTGCAAATTGGATAAATGTTGTTTAAAAAATAATTGTACCAGACATAGTCACAGAGAAGTTGTTAAAAAGAACAAATGCGCCCAGATTGCAGGGTGCGGCAAGTTTTGTGATGTTAATGCAAAAGGGATAACTGCGCTACCTGACACACACGTAACAACCATAGACACACACAGGTGCACACATGCACACATAGACACACATGCGATCGACTGCTTAGAAAACCTGAGCAGACGATCCGTGTGGCGGGTGCTCGCGGCGAAAGGCGCTCACATTACATTGGCAGTGCTTCGATTGAGCGCGAACTCCTTTTTTTTTGTGTAAGAACTCAGTTCAGAGCGCGAAGGAGATAATGAATCTATCACTATAAATAGTGAAAGCTGTGAATCGCCAACGGGGTCCATATCATGCAACGACAACTGTGCCCGTAGTTTGCAGCGAGTGCCTCCAGTGCTGCGCACATGTGCTTCATATTTTCTAATGACCTAAAACTAATAAGGTGCACTCTATCAGCAGCACATGACACGTGAAGGAAGCCTGTGACGTCTAAAGCAATCTGTCATACGTGCTTACGCTGGCCGAGGAATTCAAACTGCAGTTGTTCTGCTTCATGGGCCGGAACACTGCAGTGTTTTCAGCTAGGCTTTGCCTTAACGGAAGTTGTGTCCAGGATTTTTGCATCGAGAAAGTACCGCTGGTACAATGTCGTATTATTTTGTGCCTGCGGACACGATATTAAAGTAAAGCAGCGTGTTTATCACGATATCTTGCGTCTCCGGGAACAACAGAAAAGAAAGAAATACATGCATGCTGTACTGAAGGCGATCACTGGAATATTACCGGCAGAGTTTTCGTTGCATAGGATGGACCTTGTTGGCAGTTGATTCACTTCTCGGTGTACACCTCAACCGTACCGTGAGGAAAGGAACGTCTGTGCGCGTGACATTGACCCTTGCAAACTCGCCTAGGGCGCCTACTGTAACGCAACTCACTTTGTTGAAGCTGTGGCTGATGGTGATGAATTATGGACGAGCCCTTTATGATGGGTGGACGCTCGTCACGCAGTTCATATGGTGCGGCACCTGGTGCCATTCTGCCACGCAATATTCCATCTGTTAACGTGACTCCTCGCCCGGCATGACGACTGTATAGGGTATTTGGGTATTTTTCCGAGGCAGTTTGATGCATTGGCGTGGCTCTGTGGTAGAACACGCGCAGAATAGCTTGGTCCCATTTGGACCCTGATTTTTAGTCTTTGCATGCATCGGGGTGTTTCTCTCACAACCGGCGCCGACGTCGCATTTTCTGCGACACGGGCTCTTATACCCCTGTCACACGGCCACCACCGAACTTCGTTAAACTCCATCAATGTAAAACTCCATGAGGGAGTTAGACGGTGATGGAGTTGTGCCCATGTCACACGGCAATTTTACGAGCTTCAGACAGAAGCCGCAAGGGGTCCATTAGGCGCTGCTGCACCTACGTCTGCATGCAATATTTCGCGTCTAATCACGCTGAAAACATTCTCAATGGTATGTGTGATTATAAAAAGTATAATTTAATCACATCGACACAAAACCTTTTTTTGTCTTTATCACATAAACGTGTACCTGCAAGCATGTTGGCAGTAATTTTGACAGGAATGCTGGCAACACTGTACGTTTGTTTTGGTACGCGTCTTTTCTACGCGTACCGATTGTCAAACACGATGCAAGTTGTCGCCGAGCTCTTTGAAGTTGCGCTACCGCCCAAATCACGTTGTCCTTTCCAATATCAGCTGGGTACAGGTCTCACGTCCAGTCCACGAAGCCTTTGCTGCGGATGGCTCCCACGACAGTCCGCGTGTACTGCCAGTACGAGTGCCGGCGTCGACGGAGAAGGAAGAAAACCCGCGTCACTCGACTACTATGACTATTGGTAGTGCTGAAGTAGAATGAAGAGCACCGCAATAAGAAGGAAACGAGATGCACAGACGTAAACACAACGGTGCACACGGACTCGGGGACACTTATTCAAAATGGCGGCACGACAACTTTTCGCGAGGCATGGTGCGGAGAGTATGTGCACTTATACGCGTTTTTTTTTCCCATTAAACGCAGGTTATGACTGGATTATGCAGTGAAATAACTTTCAATATTAATGAAATTCATTATTGTGTTGACTGCGGCTGTTTTGTGCTTGCGGTTTTTTCCGTAACTACAGATTACTGGGGACGAGAGTACTCCATTCCGCCGCTAATGGAGATCGCCGATGTCCCTTTGCGAAACGTTCCGTTTAACTTCCTTGACGTAAGGGAGACCGTGTGACACGGACCGCATCTCCGTTGACGTAACGACGAGGGAGTTGCACGGAGTTAACGGGTGCCCGTGTGACAGGGGTATTAAACGCGTTAAAATGTTCTACAGTCTGATGCCCACAGGTGTCGCTTCTCTTTCTCAGAGGGAGGCAGGCAGCGAGGGTGCATCGCTGGACCGGGCTGCTGCCACGGCGATTGGCTTGGTGGCGTACACGCAGGCGCTTTGGCGCCACCTGGACGGCTGCCGCCTCCTGCACTGCACGCCAGCCATGACGAGGCCCGCGCAGGCGCTGCTGCTCACACTGGCCTACACTGTTCAAGCGCTCTGGGAGCAGCATGGGCGCCACGACGACTGGTGACACGGGCCGTTTGATCGTGTCGACGAGTAGGTCATGATTTGCGGGGCAATAAAGACAGACAAGTTGCTTTCTTCTAAAGCTTTGCTTGAAAAAAAATAAAAAGAACAGCAGCTTGTTGCACTCTCTGCAACACTTGAAGCCGAAAGGCTGCTTCACACGTGGTAATGCATGAAGACTTCTTGCAAGACACAAAGGCGCAGTGTGAGATGCACGCATTACATTAACTTGACGTCCTCAGCAGTCGATTCTGTTGCGCCGCCAGCCGGCCAAGAGGCTTTCCGCATCTCACGTGCACCACCTGCGTGATCGGACCACCTTCGACGATCTCTGCTGATCCCATCACACGATGTCATCATATGACGTCATGAGGCCGTAAAATATTTCTAAGATCTGTGACGTCATGATGGCGGCACATGGTGACGTCACAGCGTGATGAGATTACTGACGTGGGTTTTTGTACCTCTTCGTTCGCCTGCAGTGTTTCGCTCAAGGGGCCGCGCTAGTGATATTTTAAGGCTTCCTCGCCTTAGAAATGCTACTCGAAGAAGATGAAAGTCGAGTCAGAATCTGGGGGCGACCTTAATCCTTGTTGCTCAGCTTCTACAGCGCGTAAAAGCCAGAAATTACCAATACTTATAGTGAACGCTCAGCGTGCCAATAACAACCGTGTCGTCATGCAGTTCTAAAGCCGTATGAAAATGTGATGCTTACTTATAACCACTATGTTACCTGCAAACCGCATGTTGCTTATATATAATCCGTATTTATATTTCTGCCCAATCCGTTCCTTTAAAGACTTCTAAATGGGTTGTAGATGACATAGCGCTTTTCAGCAATGACGGCATGAAC
This sequence comes from Rhipicephalus sanguineus, assembly GCF_013339695.2. Classification (NCBI taxonomy): domain Eukaryota; kingdom Metazoa; phylum Arthropoda; class Arachnida; order Ixodida; family Ixodidae; genus Rhipicephalus; species Rhipicephalus sanguineus. The sequence goes on along the minus strand of NC_051179.1, from coordinate 8,693,098 downwards.
CGAGAAAGTGGGGCAAGAAATGAATATGCTGAAGACAAGGAGCCCGGCGGAAGGAAAGGTGTTCACTATTGGCAACCAACCTCTATAATCTGTTCAAGAATATGCATATTTAGGTACATTACTAACAGCCTAATCATGGCAAGTAATTTACCGATTTCTCTGAAACGTAAAACTGCATACTGTCAATGCTAACGTGTGAGGCTCAAACTTGGAGAATAACAAAAGAACTTAAGAAGTACGCAGTGAACAGTGCAGGAACGGAAAGTGAAAGGCCTAAAATTGAGAGATTGAAAGGTAGTAGAGTCTATCAGAAAACACATAGGTAGCCAATATCCTAGTTGACGTTAGGAAAGAAAAAGAAGCGGACCGGATGTTTACACGTAATGTTTAAAAATGTGATGTTTAAACATTGTCCTGTCTAGCCCTATATATGATTTTGAGCATGTAAGGGGAATTTTGTAAACCACGTTGTCTACACAATCCAAATACCTGTTTGAATGCCTTATTCCGCAACTGCTGCCTGACGGTTTTTAAGTGCTTAGCACTTTAGGAGCCCGGCTTGTCTGCCCATCCGTAGATCTCGTGTGGCATGATCACGCTCAAAAGCAAGTGTAGGCCTAAAACGAGGGTAGCAATGCTCAAAACCGGGTTAACATAAACGAACAAGGTCTAAAATAATAGAATTAACAGAAATTCCTAAGATCTAATCGCAATAACTTAAGGTCGCTAAGAAGGCTTCAGAAACATGCGGCTGGAGCCCGAGCCGCGCGAGAGAGGGCGCCACCAATCTTTCTTCCGGCGTTTCTCCGGCACCGGTGTTACGAACTCGAGAGTTCATTCATAGACAAGGACTAACTGCAGCGCAACGGGAATCGCTGGGCACCCGTGTCACGCACTTCCTCAGTTCTCATAGTAGTGGAGCTCCATTTAGCGCAGGATTTAGAGCTACGCCAATCGCTACATGAGAACGACATTAGCGCTGGACTTTTCTTTAAATGCGAAGCATTTTTTTTTGCGAACCTCAGGCACTTTGGACGTGTATATCTATCTATCTATCTATCTATCTATCTATCTATCTATCTATCTATCTATCTATCTATCTATCTATCTATCCGGCCGCCTACGTCTGGGCACTCTCCTGGTCGTCTCCATAACTTGTAATATACCAAAATTGGCATAGCAGGGGATCAGTGTATGACGAACACGATTCACTAGTCATGACATGAATAACGCTAAATACCTGTCGTGTACGTCATGAAACTCTCTCTCAGTCACGTGTGGCACATACCCGTATAGCAAAGTTTATGTTATGCGGGTATGTGCTACAGGTGATTCAGTCTCAATCAACACAGCAACCGCGAACACACACATTGACACGCTAGGAAAGTGATAATAATAATGATTGTTGGGGTTTTATGTCCCAAAACTACGATATGGTCATGAGAGACGCCGTACCTAAGAGCTCCGGAAATTTTGACCATCGGGTATTTTAACGTGTACTGAGATCGCACAGTACACGGGCATCTAGCATTTTGCCTCCATCGAAATGCGACCGCCGCGGCCGGGATCGAACCCGCGACCTTCGGGTCAGCAGCCGAGCACCGTGACCGCTACACCACCGCGGCGGACGCAAGGAAAGTGAGGAAGCTGAAGACAGAACACCCCTGGAAGACGCTCAACTACCATCCACTCGTCCACGTGGTCCACGTTGCGGACCACGTGGATTAGGCAAAAACCGGGGTCAATCCTTCTAACAATAAATCTGCTGAAAGAACCAGGCCTCTCATCATTACCAGTGACTCATTGATTTATCAAGACCCAACAGTGCTTGGTCCTTATACTGCGTGAAAGACTGTTTGGATGTGGTCAGGGCATCAAAAAACCTCGCTGCCACGCGCTTTTCATCCAAGAGGCATCCATTTCATCCTAAGAGGCATCCTGGATTTCCACCAACTGCACTATACTGGTACTTGACTACATTTAGACTCTTCACAGCCATGATCACGAACGGATCCGACTAACAAGTCTGGTCTAGCTGCTGATGCTCACTGATCACGGTGATGATGACCTTGTTCAAGATCTGTCAAGAAGCCCTCCTGCACATACACACGGATTCGTGAAACGTGCGTGCGTTCTCCGTCATAACGGACAAGTATAAGCATAACTGTAACTGTGACTAACGTATGTGCAGTGCGCCTGCGCGTGCCACTCGGCTGTGTATATATCTAGGAAAACCTTCCTGAATGAAGCTTAGTTGCGAGTAACGCCTGTCCTGTGCATCTGTGCTCCTTCTTTGTCCTGTTCGGATTCGCGCTATCCAGTATTGAAGGATATAAGCACTGCATATCAGCTTACCGCGTCTGGTGTTGGTAACACCCACGTTGCTGTTGGCATCGTTACGCAACTGTAAACAACTGGTTATATAATACATATGCGACTCTTCAACATATGAGTGTGCGTATACCACTTCCACATTTCTCTAGCGTCATTCCGTAACGTTTCGCTCAATGTGAAAAATTACGCCATAGTCACCATCCCGCGCATGCTTCGCATGACATCGATTCCCACGGTACGTGGGATCTGCCGATTTTATTTCTTTGTCGGAATTAACTGTTTTGCAGGGTACTTTCATTTTAGGGGCGAAGCTCCTTAAGGCGGCACCCGTTCGTCCCTCGTAGTCGTCATCGTCGTAGTAGTCCGTAACAAGTCTTACGCTTTGACCTCCAAGGTGGTGCCGGTGGGAGATTTCTCCTGTGCGTTGTTGAACAATAAAAAATTCGCAGCGTGCGCGTTAACTAAAAGCCGAATTCTTCTGTCTCTCATTCCCCATTAGCAGCCATTGGCATGTTCTAGTAGGAAACGTTAGTAGAAGTAGAAGTGTAAGTGTTAGCTAAAAGCCGACTTCTTCTGTCTCTCATTCCCATTAGCAGCCATTGTTTACCTCCAAGGTAGTGCCTGGTGAGATTTCTCCTGTGCGTGATTAAACAATAAAAATTTTGTTCAAAACGCCGTTGATTGATGAAATAAACCAACGAAAGACGCCAGATGTTTTGTAAAAGCAGAACGAAAGAACGCCAGATGTTTTTCTTAAAGTGTAGTAGTAGTAGTTGTATGTAGCCACCTCGCCCGATCGTCAACGGGCGAGGTGGACCGGCAACGGCGCGAGGACCCTGCCGTACGAGAGTTAAATCACACTAAAAGACATACTTTGCGGGCGATACACTCTAGTGAGCTTTCAACTTTTCGTCTTAATGTACATGATAAAGAAATTATTTCTACGAAAAACGCAAGGCACACCTTGAGCAATATATTTGGTTTTGGGACGCTAAATGGAACCATGAGGCGATGCGAAGCCGGAGCACTTGCACGATCGCGTTCCGTTGGCTTTCGTTGGGCATGCTACCGACCTCGCGTCGTGGAACGCGCGTCCTGTCTTCCCTCTAGCCTTGCCTTTAATTCGCACAGGGCGAGCGGGGAATGCGGTCGCTCTTGGCGCTCTTGCGCTCGGGAGCGGACTTCTTCCTTGCATTTCACCGATCACAAGTGATAATGAAGGGACCACGTAAACCAACAGTACAATAAAAGTTTGATGTTTAATATATACACGATGTTTCACACTCTTTATATTATGTACTGGGCGCATTTCACGGAAGAGTTTCACGGTTTACAGATGATTCCCTCCGTAGCTTTTTAAAGGAGCTGAGAACACGGCTTTCGTGCCATGCTTTTCAGCTCTCCTTAAGGTCATGCGAAATTTTATGCATGTAGGGTAACACAGTCACCCTCTTCCGATCTTCATCAGTGTTTTGGCTCCATCCTTTCTTTCGCTCAGACCTCTCAGAATTTTTTCAACGATAGACGTTTTGATAAAAGGGGGGTAACCACTGTCTCTGAGCTTGACCGAGCCTGTCTCTGATGCCATCTTTCCGCGGGATTTAGCACATTCTGTGTCGAGGTGTATGTTAACTACTTCAGCTACCACAAGGGTTAAATCATGTTCTTTGAAGTTAGTCGTCGGGATGGAGATGTGCCGCCATGCGTCAACATGGGTGCATCCACGTCAAACGGTGCTATAACTGCCAAACACCAATTGACATTGTGCAAGCTCTCATACATGAATGTACGATAAACAATAAACTATACTCCTGTGAAGACACGGTTCACTTCGGCAGTTTCGCGATTGGGATAGTAGCTGCAAGCGTTCTACCCCAAGAAACACCGAAGCGTGCTTTTGGTTGTCTCAGGGTAAGGGAAGTCTGTTTTTACGTTTTAGGATAAAAGGGGGAAACATAAAATGCAAGGGTACCTCCTATGACCTTGTGTGTAGCTTAGAAGAACATTTATGTGAGATATTTGGCTAAACACACATAGGAAAGGGTTGAAAGTCTGCCGGCTACTCGTCAAGGCTTTTCTTACCTGGCAACGGTAGTATGCTACGTCCGTGGACAAAACTGGAAGCCGGCCAAGGCGTGTGTTTGTAAACCTCGATTCCTAAGACGGAGAGACATATTTTAACGCGATTCGCTGAAATTCCGGTGTCGGCGTCGTTGGTTGGGCGCGAAATATCGGCTTTGTCCGTGAGATAAAATTCGAGATAGATGCAAATAACTAATAAAAAGTCTTCGCTCCGAATCCAGGCCTTCAACTGCTTCGTAAAAAAAAAAAAAATATAAGAATGTGATGTAGGAGGTGGGGGGTGTCCTTAACGCATGTAATATTGCGTGGCAGAATCCCACTAGGTGTCAAAACAAGTGAATTGCTGAACGAGTGGGTGGTTTCAAGCTGCCCACCCATTACAAAGTGCGCAGGTGCACGTGGCACCGTAGTGGGTATTTCACCAATTTGCAAAAGGAAGAATTATGGCGTAGTGGGCACATAGCAACTGCACATCCAGTAGACATTATATAGGATAGTTTGAAGCGGTCGATGTTGCGCGTAGAAGCGTTCCTTTCCTTGCGGCACGGTTAAAGGCGATGCGCACAAGGCCCGATTACGCTATCGCGTTCTACTCTTGAAGGCGAAGCTCAAGCGTTTTTGTTTTCTTCAGATTTTTCCCCCGAGTTGTGCACATGCCTGGCAAGCCTGGTTGGCGCCCTGGTTCATTTGACGCTAGGCCACGCTTTCCCTCCGCAACGAGGAGGGAAGCCCAACAAATGTGCCCACGCAGCAGCAGGGACAAACTCGATTTTTGTTCCCATCGCGGGGCTTCCCATCTTACCCTCCTGTGTCGCCAAGCTTTCCGCAACTTATATGGATAATATTCTCTTTTTATTTTTTTTCATGCAGTCTATAGTGTTGCCGGCTTCTCAAGCGTCATCATCGTTTCGTAAGGTTGCATTTTCGATTGTCAATGTTTCGGGTAGCGAAAAGAACCGCCAGTCGATTAGTCTTGGTATTGTCTGGAAATTAATACAAGCCGCTGCTTGCATTGGGTAGTTATGGTGATCTACCTGTATATACCGTGGTAAGCCCCATAACTCATCTAAAAGGATCCTATAAATGAATCGTCACAAACATATCCGCAGAGTCACAGCGTCGAAAGGTTTTATAGCTATACCAGGCCCCGGAAAGTCTCAAGTTCCAGCGATCGCCGCAGAGGGCGAAAAAATCAACCGCGGCGAGTTCCATCGAGATGCGCGTATAGTGGAGCTACTGACTCGTCTTTTAACGGTCGGATAAGTTAGTTTGCACTTTCCGTGTTAGGGGCGCTCAACGCGGCCAAAAATTTTCATTTCAAAATGTATCAGAAGATTGTTAGAAGCGTAGTTACCGTGTCTAGTAGCTAGTAGGGACCAGTGTTTGTGTTACTTCTAGAGTTAATACAATAGCTTGATTGTTTGAGGACAAGTATTGAGATTACACTGACGCTCGAAAAGCAGCAGCCCATTGGCATCCATTGCGCTTCGGCCGTTTATTCCATTCAAATTGTGCCGCGGTCGTTTTCTTTGATCGGCATTACGCAGCTCCGTTTTAAATCAGTTTTGATATAGCAATGCGAGTTCGTGCGCCAAACTTTACATGCTGCTGCCACAAAGCGAACGTTTCTAAAGCCTGCGAATCATGTCAGCTGCGGCGCTTCACCGGCCGCACCGACGTTTATAGATACTTTATAAACGTAGGGCTGTACAGCTTCCAGCGTGAAAATTCAATGCCGGCAAAGAGCTCGGAGACTACCTACGGAAACGGAATAACTATGCACCATGTGGGCGTGCGCACCGGTGAGTGAAAATGCACTGCTTTGCATTTGAACATAGCCTTTTTTTTTGCATGCGCTACCGTTTTTGTCATTTCAAAAGGTTTTACAACTCGTCCAGCTGATCAGATGCACCGCTTGTGGATTCCAATGACATTTTATAAGATTATTTACTTCGTTCTCACTTTTGCAGAAAATATCTTTACTGCTAAACTTGTAACACAGATCACAGCATAAGTTTTACCTATTTCTGCACAAATGAGTCTCCTGCGATAAATGCTCATAAATCCAATGCATGGTAGAGCCAAGTGAACTTGTAGTATGTATACGGATTTATACATTTACGTAAGTTTACACTCACACATATTACATTTGCACATATCATATAGTTTATAGAGTTGGGCAATTAACGAACTTAGTATCCTCTAATTGAGGCTTGGTCAGACACTGTCCACTGAAGGTCACCATTAAAACAAATTCACAAGCAAAGCAATGTTATGTGCACACAATTTTTTTCATCAAGTGTTCTCATATACATTCTTCTCAGACATGAAACACAAATCCACTCACGCTTCTACCATAGTAATCATTGTTTTTTCCTCTCAACCCAACCACAGCCTCCAAGAAACTGCTCATATCAGCACACGCTTGGATGCCTTATCTCTGAACCTACCTCAAGTCAGCAGAGGATGTCCCATTACTGAAAATAAACTCATAGTCCAAAAAACCTCACAAGGTATGGTTGTGGACACTTTACTTATTGAACCAATTTTAAATGCGGAGCATTTCTTAGTCGCACCTGCGGCGTCCCCACCCCCACTGCGCATGCTCGGCTCGTCTCGTGCCGGCAGCAAGCCTCTCCTCTCCCTCCCTCCCTCTCATCCTCCCGCCCTCCCTTGCTCCCCCCTCTCCGTCCCTCCCTCATCTCCCTCGAACGCGGGCGGTGTGTATATAAGCGGCGGAGCGCGCGTTCGGAATTCAGTCAAGGGCGTCTTTACTTGGCTTGCGCTTGACTTGACGCTTTGCTTGACTCGAGTAGATGCGATGGAAGCAACAGTACCTTCAATCAGCGTCCCACCACTCACTGAAGGCAACGTTACCCCACCCTCACCGTCGTCGGCGTCAACAACAGCAAGCAACGCAGAAGACAAGGCTGCGAAGAGACGAGCATACGACGCTGAACGCAAGCGTTTGAAGCGAGCTGCGGACCCGGAACTTCGTGCACGCTGGAGCCGTTCAAGTCGTACTAGGTGTGCGCATCGTGTAACAATTAAGCATTCCCAAACCATACCCAATTACGCAACATTCACGCGATACCCCCACCACTATGCGACGCATTTACTCGAGTTCCCCCCGTGGGAAGATGCGGGTGACTTTTTCTTTCATCATTTCTTTCTTGCTTTTTCTCATGACTAATTTTTTTTTTCTTTTTAGAAAACTGGACAAAAGAGAGATCATTGGTTTCCAAGCTACCCACACCAAGTCGTAAGAAGCTCAAGAGTCGCCACAGTGACCCTATGCGCCACCAAAGTTTACCAGGCGGACAAATGCAAGCTTTATACTGAAAAGCAGTGATAGTGTACGGTATGTTGATGCAGTACAAAATTGGGTGCACAAATTATTGTTTCTTGCTTCATGAATTACTCACTTTAGAGAAAATGTGCTGGCTTCAAATTTCTTGGATAGTGCATGTGATGGGGTACACATACTGTACTTTAATCTACATGTCAAACTTTGCACAGAGTATCGCATGTAACTTGGTAGCAAGTGGGCCAGTAGTAGTGCACATTTAGCGGCACTTCTTTTTCACATTGAGTGCAGATTGCTGTAATTGTGAAGACTGTTGCAAAGCAATGGCAGGGAAAGCTACAGTAGTGCTGAAACAAAAAGTTATGTGTACCACTTGCTTGTAGGGAGTGACATTGTGAAGGTCCTAAAATAGGAAGCTGTGTGCAAACACTCGTGCCTTCATTAAACGAGCCATTTCGTGGAGTGGTCACCTGGAGAGTAGTTCCCAGGTCACTACTCTGGAATAAATAACATTTGATGATGGGAGTAGGAGAATGAAAGCATGTGCATAAGGACGCTTTGGGCAGTGTTCTATGAAACAGGCTGTTGAATTTGTGAAGCATTTGCAAAATTAGTTTTTAGTTTTATTCAATCAACTTTGCCAATACATTAATGGGATGATATGTAAACGGACACATACAGAAAAGAGCGTACAGCACTATTGCATTTGTGCAAGCAGTTCGTTTTGTATGTGAAGTTGAACCACAGACAAGTAGCAAATAATATTTGTTCTAGATAACAGACCTGACACATGACACAGAGTTTTTAAAAGTATGTTTATTTTTAACAGAACAATAAATGGGTGCACTCAATAGATATAATCAGAGTTCATTAGATTTGGCCAGTGTTTGTGCATGTTAAAGATGTGAATGTGCAATAACTGCTATTTCGTTGATATTGCTGTGAGCCATGTATCCAAAAAAAAGGCTAGTTTTGTGTTCATGCTTGTGATGTGCAGCAGGTAGACACGAACCAGAAAAAACACTCTGTGTTGTTCTCATTTTTTCTGGTCCGTGTCTACCTGCAGTGCATCATATGCACGAAGACGTACCGACTAGCCCCTACTGCCAGCTTATTAGTTTTGTGTGAAACCCGTGTGAAGAATGAAAATGTAAATTCAGATTCTGCAATCGTCCATCGTTTAAGCAGTGTCTTTCACGACTATGCACCATTGGCACCAGAAAAATAAACTCATTTATTTATTTTTCAGTGCAAAGCATAACAATTAAACGAGAAGCTAATTATACACATTTCACAGGAATAATTACTCACTGCCTGTTTTTTCCAACATTTCTACAATGACTTCCAACACTTCCTAGCTGTCTAGTATACTACTGTTCTAAATGTCTCTCTGTGCGCACACACATCATGTGCAGTGTATTGCCGGTGCTTTCCACTGCTACATCATTCTTTTCTTTTTTTACAAATGAGTGCTTTCAGGAACACGCTCAGGCATCGGCTATCACGTGCGTCAGCTGATAAACAGTGGGCGAGCAAGGGTAGCTCAATTCTCGAAACTTGTCTTCCGTGAGAACCTTCACAGGAATGTTCACTTGCTGAAATGTTGGATTCAGGCTAAGGGCTTTCCTTATTCGCCAATAGTTACTCAATTGAAGTGTTTGTCACTGCAACCTCTTTTGAAACATAAACCAAGTGCCCTTTTTAACGTGTTACCGTAATTGGTGTTTTCCCAGAATACACGAGCTTAGCTGAACTGAATGTTGAGCTAAATGGTCGGAATTTATCGTAAAAAGGACGGCGCGCAGGCACGAACTCAAGGATATTGAGCACGATAACGAGAACGCGTTATGTACAGGAATAGCAACCACAACAAGGTGGTTTCACTTTTTTTTTTCAACGCCGGGTGCCTCTCGCCAATTTGTTGTCAAAATAGTACGTTGAGGCTCAGGCTAATCTTACTGGCACTGCATCTTTTGCGAGTTTTGATGCTGTTTGTTTATTACCGCTCAAATCGTCAAACGCGCATGTGTAGTGAGAAAGACGACGGGCAGCATTGTACGCAAGTGCTGTGCAAGGGTCACCCATCGTAAATAGTATCGTTGTCTGACGCTTCGTTCTGCGTACTATACGAGGTATGCTGAACGAGCCCAGAGACATTGTTGCTCGATTTCAGCTGGTAATTTTATTAAGCAGATGGCTAATTCTGTTTCTTGTATGTATTGTTCAACTCTGTGACTGACAGTGCTGCTTGTTTACATGTATACTGCTACATTCACGATTGCCAATAAACAATGTAAGCTTACTTCCTTGGCGTGTTTCTTGCCAGTTGAAGCCCCTTGGTCACCTGGCGACATAACGGAAATATTCGTAGTAACTTTAGGCTGCCGTGCGCTCGAATACAACCCCTGGACAGCAGTGAATAAACGCTCAGAACCAGCGGGCGCGCACCGCGACCACCCGCACCCGCCAGCAATGCGGCAGCCATATT